>NW_010564584.1:21849-44700 GCF_000687285.1 Phaethon lepturus | reverse complement strand
ACCCGTCACCAGCTGTGGCTGGCAAGGACAAGGAGCAGGGTGACCGGGCTTTCTCCAAAAGGAGGGCCTGAAGACACCATGCTCTCGCCCGGTTAACCACCGCACCCGATCTACTTGTCTCTGCACATTCACCAAACAGTCACTGCTTCAGAGACATGTTCTCCCAAACGCCCTCCCCTCACCGCCTCCTGCGAGCAGAGACTCGCACGTCACCGCCTGTGGAGGAGAACCGGTGGGCTGGGGACCGAACTTCGGTCTGCGTGGGAAGCTCCCCGCGCGCAGCAGTAAGGGCAAAGTTTAACAAGGGTGTTCAACAAGATCCAACAGTTTAAGAAACCCCAAGAACTCCCCCATGACGACCGGACGCTTTGATGAGCAGTAGCTCATTAGCAGCAGAGGAACGCCAAAAGGAAAGCCGGGGGGATGTGGGGAGGGGAAGAGAGACTAGAAGGGGATAAAGAGGCTGGAGAACTGCCGGCCCTTGTCCTTTCTCCCTCTTTGACTTGCAAATCACATTTCCCTTTCAAGGAGCAATGAAAAACCTCCACACCTTGGCAGGGCTTTGGAGAGACCGGGCTACGCCAGATCCATGGAATAACTGTCCCCTGCAGCCAGCCTAAAATTGTACCCTACAGCGTATCACACCCTCCTGCCTGCGTCCCCAGCAAACCCCATTTTAAACCAGTCGGGGCTGGGATTTCTTTGCAACCACAGGAGCTGCAAATAGGTTGCTGGGAGAGACGCATGCCAAGGGAGAAAGGTTAAACGGACGTCGCACTCTGAGGGGAAAAAAGAAGGATCCGATTCAGCTTTGCAGTTTCTAAAACAGTCTCGTTAGATCCTGAGTGAAGCGTGCGCAAGCAGTTTTTGGCAAGGAGAAACAAAAGACCTGAGGAGTGGGAAAGGATGAATGAACAAAAGACAGGAAAGCTGCACACGTTTTCAATCCCTGAAGCTCACTTGTCTCTCTTTTAATGCCCAAGCACTTTTCTTCATGAGGCACCTTTGGGAAAGGTAGGAAATGGGGGATGGGAGATTTACTACTACCGGTTTTCTCGCTAGATCCTATTAAATAAAAAGAATGGGAGCAAGGAGAAACTCCCAAGGCGAGAAAAAAATCCATCATTAATTGATGGGGCCCTGGGGGGGCTGAAGCAGAGATGTTGAGCTGAATTCGATTACAGACCCGGTCAGAATCATGCAGGAAGATGTGGCTTCTTTCACTGTGTCAATTAAAGAAGTGACTGGGAACGATAGACTTCTCTGCACAGCCTCTGACCCATGAGTCAAAACGTGCTTCCATCCGGCACTGCCTGATGGCTCCGTGGCTCCTACTGGGAACATATGGGCTCATGAACAGTGCAGGGATGCCAGAAGGCATCTTTACAGGCTGGGCACTCGATAAAACCAAGCCTTGTGCCCGCTGCAGAAATAGCTGTGCTCGGCAGGAAGACGGCATCATTAACGGTAATTAATTTGCAGCCACTGCCCTTTTCCTCTGTGTTACCTGAGCAGAACCGAGCGCACTGCCGAGCTGCATTGCTGAGCTTACTGCAGCGGCACGCCCGCAGCTGACTCACGAGATTTGGGTAGATAGTTTCTTGGGTCCCTGTTCAGCATTTCCCTTTGGGAACTAGGAAATAGTTGGCCACACTCCCCTCCGGCCCTGCGAAAAGAGACAAGGTGGAGAAGTTTTCAGGAGGTATCTGGGGACTGAAAGCATAGCATCAAATCACGCACACATCTCCCTGGCCGATGGAGGCTGGTACAGCTCCACTCGTACCAGCTGGGTGCTGGCCTGCTTGTGTCAGGGTCTGAAAGCCGGAGGGTACAAGAGCAAAAAGCAGATGCCAGGGAATATCACATCCTTCCCCCTTCACGGTCCTCCACCTTAGGCTGGGTTCGGGTATCTCAAATTCTCAGTCTTCCATCATTTCTCTTGCAAGACCAACACACAGTTTAAGAGCTCCTAGACCGGCAGAGCCATCCTGGCTAATCCACTTACCTTCTCGCTCCCTCCTGTGCCTCGATCTTGTCCCCGTGGCTCACCTTTAGCATTAGAACAGGCAGTGACAGAAGATAACGAACCAACGGCAATCTGCACCTCAAACAATGCAAACCCAAAGCGCACGGATGCACCCAGCAATGGGCTGAGAGAATTTGCTAGGTGATGTCTTAAATGCAAAGCGGTGTACATGTGTCAGGAGAAACCATGGAAAAGGGAGAAAAGCAGCAAGGAAATTCCAGGCTCGGCTGGGCAGGGCTCTGAGAGCATGGCCCAGAGAAGAAACAGGACCAGAGACATCCGTGCTGAGAACGGACAAAGCAGGGCAGAGCTGTGAGCATGGCCACGTCCCCTGCTTCTGATTCCTGCGGGGTTCAGGTGAGCAGGAGCGTGTCCTTTCTTTGTAGGACCAGAGCACTTCAAAGGAACCTCCACTCCATTGCCACTTTCTCCTCCTACCTGGGATAACCTGCAAGGCCTCCCATTGTCAACTGCTCTCATCAGAGGAGGGACAATACTCTGTTCCTACTGACACCATTTTACACTTTAAAAAGGATCTCTCTTTCTCCAGATTCCCCTTCAAGGGCTGAAAATATCCTTTCTTCTACTAGTTCCTGCTACTTTCCTTCTCCTTTGAAAACATTTATTTTATTGAACAGTTTCCATTGCAACACATACAGCTTATTGTTTACTTATACCGGACCCATCGTGCCCAGCCAGGTCACAGGATACTGTGGGCTGTTTCAAAGCTTTCCTGGCACACTCACACACTCCTTCCAATAAAAAGCAAGAAAATTGGTACCAGAGAGGTCCAATTCCCCTCTGCCAGCACAGCCCAGAGCGCAGGAGTCACTAGCAGTAAGAAGGAGATGGGCTGATCCTGAACTCTCTGTGGACTAGCTGAAACCAGGAGCATCACAGAGCGAGCAAGAACAAAAAGGTCCCATACAGGCACGTATATATATATATATAGCTCTTGAGTGCTCCTTTCTTGTTGGTGCTAAAGTGGTATTGCTAGCGCTTGGGGAAGGATATCCTCAAGAGATGGGCTAATTGATGGAATTATTGACCGCCAGTTAATGGATAACTGCTAATTGGTGGAGAAGGCTGAGCAGAGTGGTGTGTTGTTGGAAGAAGTTCTCTAAGGCCTTGGGAGGGAGAAAGAAGCCAAGAACAAAGGATCTGTGCAGTGTCAGGCAGGGCCAGGGACGGGAGGAATTTCTGTTTCTCATGTTCTTGGCTTATTTACAAAGATTCCCAAAACTCCTGTAATGAACGGAGGAGCAGGACAAGCAATGCTTCATTCCCGGCTCCAGAGCACAGTCCCAGCAGCCAAAGGAGAGGTTTATTACAGTCAACAAAACCCAGCAGTGTGTCGGAAAAGGAGCTTTTCTGATGCCTCCAGCTCTACCTTTGCAGCGACCCAAGCCAGACCCTCAGCTTGCGGGAGGCTGATGGTGTGGGGACCATAACACAAGGTCTGAGAATTCCTCTGACCCCCGCCACTGGTGAAGTGGAAAGGACAGCCTGTGGTTGTATGTCAGTCCTGGGAAAGAGCAGGGAGGGAAAATGCCATGCTCCTTCTACCTGGCAGCTTTTGGGTTCATGTCTGCATCACTTCTCTGCCCAACAGATCATCTCCATGCTTCAAGACACCGCCAGCATCTCTCCCCTTCTTGCCTTGCCTTTCTCAGCTTCTCTGGAGCTCAGAGGGTATCGAGATGTCCTGGTGGTGAAAGAGAAGGCGGCCCCCACTTGAGATGGTAAGAAATGCTCTCCTGCCCCGATCAATAGGCTCATTCCTGAGGAGAGGCTCCGAGTCGAGCAGACACCACGTGTTTGGGAGAGCTGTCAGCAGAAATGAAAGGATGGGAGAGAAGGAAGAGGCATGTGCTCTACCCGCCGATGCTAGCTAAGCCCTGAGGCTTTGTTTGCTTGGTCTCTCCAGCCCTCATAAAAGTCAAATGAGCTTTATAGCTCGGAGCCCTTGGAGGGATGGAGAAGGCTGAGATAAGTGCGGTGGTGTGGGCCATCACCTCCTGCCTCTCCCCATTGGGGGGCCCAAGGAGCCATTTCAGTCCTTCGGTCTTACAAGAATACCTTGGTCTGGGGCTCCTCCTGCCCCAAGTTTCTCCCTTTAGGAGCAATTCAGTAGGGCCATACAAAAGGTGGCCAAGACCAAGATGTCCCAAGAGGTTGCAGACAGTGCTGAACTTCTGAAGGTCTCACCTTGAACCTGAGCAGGGACTGAGGACTGACAGAGAGAGGAAAGCAGCCTCGCCGACTCCTTCATCTCACCCTTCCCTCCCCACTGAGATGTCAGGCAGGACCAAAGGCTTGCCCAAGACGAGGAGCATTTCGGAGCGACGAGGCAGAGAGCACAAACGCTCCCAAGCCCGTTCCTCCAGCCTGGGAACTACCACGGCAGCAGCCGAAGCAGCGATTTCCCCAGTCAGGAGGAAGGAAAGGAGTGAGGAGCGCTTGGCAGGGAGGTGTAACGGGAAATCCCACTTTACAAAGGCCCAGTCAGTCCTGCTCGTACCAAGTGACAGCCCTGACAGCAGCGATGTGACAAAACACAAACAGCGTCTGGCAGGTACAAAACAACAGCGAGGACTCGGCGGTCTCTGCCCCAGCGGGTATTTGGATGCCGAGAGACAGTTCCCAGGTAACACGTGGGGCTTTTTATTTGAAAACTGCTCCTTTTATTATTATCTTTCCTCCCACGGCAAAAGGCAAGGAGAAAAGAGACAGGGAGAGGGAGAGCCGTTTGACGAGCTGAAAACTTTTATGGGGGAAAAAAATGAATAAGGGGGGGAAAAAATGAATAAGGGGGGGGAGAATTAAAAGTACAAGTCACTCTGTAAAGAAGGGAAAGCAAAGTCAAGAGCCTCAGGGCTGAGTCAGTGTGTTGCAGGGTTCGTGAGGGAGACTCTGTCTTTTGGAAATCAGTAATCCAAAGGGCTCTGCGTGTGTGCGTAAAGTTATTGACTGACTGCATTACCTCCACTTATCCCCCATTAAGCAGCAGGCTTCAGTTTGATCCCAAACAGCAAGGAATTAGAGTAACTCTACCCTGCGTTTCCAGAAGGCTTTCCATCTCCGAGGAATCCGAAGTGCTTCGGCAGCCCTGCGGGGAGGGCTGACATCCAGAGGCTTCTGGGGTGGGGGCTGGCAGCGGGACGGGCTGCCGTGTACAGCGGTGATGGGAGGGAAACCCTTGCACTTCTGTGAAAAGCTATAGGATCGCTCTTATGCAAGCCGAGTGGAAAAGGGTGGGCTTCCAAGGACACGGAATATAATTAGCCGATCTCAGAACAAGCAGCGATTCTTCCCCTGCTAAGCTTCTCCCAGTTCAGCTTCAAACAAATCATCTCTCCTCTCTGCTCTGCTGCCTGTGTCTCTGCACGCAAGAACCAGACAGCTCTTAAAGTCTGGAAGGGACAAGCAGCTGTAGGTCTCCATACAGTTACAGAAAATTTTCAGTGGTACAGCTGACTTAGAAAGTTTTTGTTCCTCTCTGCCCCCACTTCAGTTTTCCACCCCCTCAGCTGTACTGATGCAACCGCTTGTGGATCTGTGGGGAAATCAGACCACAGAAATGATCTGTTGTTTTTTTTTTTTTAAATCCTCCTTTGTTTTTTTAAGAGCCATTCACTTGCATCGCTTCAGCAGAACAGGTTCCTTGCAGCCCCCCGTCTCGAGCAGCACAAAGTTTGATGAAGAGGTGGGAAGAAGCTCCCAGGGGCGAGAAGGAAAGCGAAGGGGGCCTCAGGGTCCCTCCTCCAGCTCCCGAGGGTGCTCCGCTGTGGAGTCACCCATGCTGCATTACGCTGGTGACCCTGCAGCTCTGCCAAGCCAGCTCCGTCCAGATGTCCCTGCAGCTGGCACGGGGGGACGCTTACGCGCTCTTGTTTCAAAGATGCTTTGCTTTGTGTCTCTGGCGTCACTGCCGTGCCCCAGCTGACTTCCAGCACAGCAAAGCCGCTTTGTAATAGACGCCGCTGAAACTGCTTCTCATGGAGCTGGAGAAGAACGGGGCGGCTCTAAAGGAAGAGGAAACCGCAGCTCCCTCCAGGGGAAACTGAGTCAACTGAGGGTGCAGGGTTTCCAGGTCATCCCAGACCTCTAGGGCAGAACTGGGGAAAGACCAATGATCTGGATGAGGGGATTGAGTGCTCCCTCAGTAAGTTTGCAGATGACACCAAGTTGGGTGGGAGTGTTGATCTGCTGGAGGGCAGGAGGGCTCTGCAGAGGGGTCTGGACAGGCTGGATCGATGGGCAGAGGCCAACTGTATGAGGTTTAACAAGGCCAAGTGCAGGGTCCTGCACTTGGGTCACAACAACCCCAGGCAACGCTACAGGCTTGGGGAGGAGTGGCTGGAGAGCTGCCCGGCGGAAAGGGACCTGGGGGTGCTGGTTGACAGCTGAATATAAGCCAGCAGTGTGCCCAGGTGAGGGGTTTGGAGCACGAGTCTGATGAGGAGCGGCTGAGGGAACTGGGGGTGTTCAGTCTGGAGAAGAGGAGGCTGAGGGGAGCCCTCATCGCTCTCTACAACTACCTGGAAGGGGGTTGTGGTGAGGTGGGGGTTGGTCTCTTCTCCCAAGTAACCAGCGACAGGACGAGAGGAAATGGCCTCAAGTGGCACCAGGGGAGGTTTAGATTGGATATTAGGAAAAATTTCTTCACTGAGAGGGTGGTCAAGCATTGGCACAGGCTGCCCAGGGAGGTGGTGGAGTCGCCATCTCTGGAAGTGTTCAAAAAACGTGTGGATGTGGCGCTTCAGGACATGGTTTAGGGAACATGGTGGCGCTGGATTAATGGTTGGACTTGATGATCTTGAAGGTCCTTTCCAATCTTAGTGAATCTGTGATTCTATGATTCTGTGAAATCAGAGCGTTTAACCCCTGCTGTGACAGCAGCCATGGAGGTTCCAGCACCTGCACACTTATGTTGGGCTCAATGATCTTAAAGGTCTTTTCCACCCTAAATGATTCTATGCCTTAGCTGCCTCCTCTCACAATATAGCTGGGAGGCTTCACTTCTGCTACAACATATAGCAGTGGTCCTCGACTACATTGCTGCTGTCCTGCACCACTCCTCAAATCCTCCAGATGTGAGCTGGGGATGATTACGTTTGTTGCCTTGAAAATAGCTGGTGTCCCAATGTCAACTAGTTCAGAGGGAGCTGTCAAACTTCCCTGCACACCCCTCTGCACCCTCCAGACAGTGCATCTGAGAGGCACCTTGTTTATGGGCTTGACACTAGGTATGACTTAACCAGCTTTGACAGGGGTGATCCTATTTATAGGAGGAACTCGTAATGCCTCTCATTCAATGTCATATTTTGGAAAAAGTAAAAAATGAAACAGAAATGACCCCTGAGTTTCTACCTTCAGTAAGGGAAATTTCAGCTGCTGACCTCGCCGGTATGGGCAGCATTGAGCCAGTTTCTTCAAGGTCACCCAGAAGTTCACATCACAGTCCAACTTCTCCTCTTTGAATATCCTTCTCTTCTTGGCTTGGCTTGGCACTCCTGATGCATTTCATGTCTGGACTCCCTGCATTTTGGAGCTTTCCAGAAGCTCATCCCCAGCTCAGCTCAGTCCATAAGGACGGGCATGTGAGGAGCTGAAGGAGAGGTGCTACTGTCATAGATTACCACTCAGGAGTTGCACAAATACTTTGCTATACACTCCTAAACACAAGTGAGGCAGAAGGAACATCCAACCAACTACCTTTATTCCCCCATACACACCAAAGACTTTGGCAGAGATTTGCAAAAGAATCTTTTTTTTTTTTTTCCTGTGGGTTTTTCTAGCATCTCCAAGGATGGCTGGCCACCCTTTGAGCCACCCAGTTGGCCACCAGTGCTAGCCCTTTCAAAGGCTTATGGTCAACTCCTGCCTCACAGGGCTGTATCCAGAACCCACCAAAGGTGCATTGCTCTGTGCTGGGCTGTGCCGAGACACAGCACGCGTGCAAGGTATCTTGAGCTCCAGGCGGCTGGGATGAGTCAGAGCCAGTCGCCTTTTTCCCTGCGGTGCAATTGTACCAGGCCCTGACAGCATCATCTGGCTTTTATCGCTGCTCCACATCAGAGCTGTCAGTCCTGAAGACAATGGAAGGTGTGTGGAGGGGGAGGAATTGAGCATCTCTGCGCTTCGTTGGCTTCCCAAAATGATGCCAAAGTGGCGAGCAAAGAGTTTTTGATTAGCAGCCTGCTGCCGCAAGAGGATTAGCGAGGACGTCAGTGACTGTGGCAGCACTGAAATTAAAAAGCAATGCTTATTGAGCTTCCTCTGCTACTGTTTTGTGGGGAAGAGCTTGACTGATGGTGATGAGAGCTCTGGAGGGCACGTAGCCACTGGAAGTTTCACCCATGCTTGTGGCCCCATGCATGGAGAACGCCTGATCTACCGGCTCCAGTGGGGTCTGCAAAGGATTCAAGTCACCTCCTCAGTGCAAACTCATCTTGCCCTGCGTGTAACTTCTCAAACTCACTCCCTGCTGTGGCAGGGACAAAGAAAGAGCAGGAAAAGTGCCTGGAAAAGCAAGGTCCAGGGTGAACAAACGGAAAGCCTCAAGTGAATGAAAAGACCAAATCTTGCCGGCTGAGTTCTCTGCCAAGGAGTGGGGGGTGTTTGTGCCTCCTTCAAGCATATCACGGAGTCTCCTGTCCCCCAGGCTTGCTGGGAAGATCACCCACGTGGATTCTCAAGCCGCCCCTCATGTACATTGTCCCGTGCCTCTCCCTTGCGCTCGGGGGCAGCTTCCTGTGAACGCCCACGGAGTGATTTGTTCTCTCCCTGCACATCCCTGATGAGATGCCGATGGGACAGCTTACAACAGCTAGGCAGCTGGTGGGCAATGCCCAGGGTCTATTTGCCCATCAGCTCAGCCTGGTTTCATTGCTTCTCAGCAGACTTGCACCTGCCTGTTGTCCCCATCTTGCACTTACGCGCTGAAGTCCCTCCAGCACAGAAATCGGCTTTTTATTCTATTTGTAAAGCACAGAACACAAGGACTTCGATGCCATCTAGGTACGACGTTTATCCTCCTAAAACCAGAGGCAGGGAAAGTGTTATGTTGATTATTTCCCAGATACAGAAGTTAGGTTCAAGGCAGGGTAAGTGATTTAATAAAGGTCTCGGGAAATCTGTGAACACTGTCGGAACAGGGTCCGTTTCTCCTAGATCTCAAACCAATACCTGAAGCATGAGTCCATCCTTCCCTTCAGAAAGGACTTAGAACAAGTCTGTTTCCCTACGGTGCTGAGGCATTATGTAAAATAAATTGGCTTGGTCTGTGCAGGGTCAGGTACAATGGGTTTCTAAATTAAACCCTTCTAAATGGAAACGGTAAGACATGTGTGAAAGAACATACCTACAGGCTGTAAAGCTTAATCAGAAATGAAAGTTGCTGAACGGGCCGGACGCAGTCATTTTAGCAAAAATCACGTGGTGTTGCTGCAAAACAGCGATAAAATGGCTGTTGTTTTAATGGTCCCATGCAACCTGCTCCACCCATGTTACAGAAGGACTCAGGCACTGTGTCACTATGTTCCTGCGGGCTGCTGTAGTGACAGAAGTGGCCAACTGTCCTAGGGCCCTGTGTGGTCCCAGCCTATGGCTTTCCATCCAGCTCCCACAGGTAAAATGCCCTGTGATGGCCGAGTGGCATTTCCTCCCCACGGTATTCCTCTGGAAGTGACACATGGATGAAAGAACACATTCAGCAGCAGGACAAAAGCTACAAAATAAGCAGAAAGAGAGGAAGTTTAAAAATTAATCAGAGATCAAAGTGCTCAAGTTTCTCCTCCTCCCTCCCTACGTGGACACACAGCCATCACCAAAGATTAGAACCGATCGACTGACCAGGTCAGGGCAGAGAAGATGTGATAATAATGCAAGTTTCCAGTAGTTGGCACAGAGTGGGAAAAATCACAGTGCCCAGCATCCTGTGCAATGAGCCGGTACCTTATACTCAGCATGCGCTGGGCTGGGACTAGGCTAGCTGAACGTAAGGTCTCAAGCACAGGACAGTCAGCATACTGGTTTGAGTCCCTTCGGTAGGACCATGCAAAGCCAAACCTGACCAGCTTTCAGAGCATGGCGTTAGATTCTCCTAGAAGACAATTTACAGATCTCTTCCTCCACCTTCCCTCCTCTGTAGCTAGTTCCTGTTCCCTTGCTATGAAAAGTTTGGTTGTCTTCTCCTTTTTCTGGCTGAATCTTTCCACGGCAGTTAGCTGCCATGGTGATAGAAGTTACAGAAATTAGTAAGAAGAAGAGTCATAATTAACAATTGACTGACAGTCCCATCTGACCTGAGACAGTAGCTGAAAGCTGCCTCCCACTTCAATCTGCTTGCCACGAAACAACCAGGAACATGCAGATTTGCTAGCCAAGGTGGTTTGGCTATTTGGCTACATTCCTGCAGTGGCTGTCCTCAGCTGATTTGGTGCTCAGAGCGTCAGTGAGGATGTGTCACCATTGCCCTCTTCTGGATTGTCAACCAG
Source organism: Phaethon lepturus (assembly GCF_000687285.1). NCBI lineage: Eukaryota > Metazoa > Chordata > Aves > Phaethontiformes > Phaethontidae > Phaethon > Phaethon lepturus. Next base: position 34,173 of record NW_010564584.1, on the reverse strand, counting down.
GTCTGCTCCAAAGCTTGGGGGATGTCACCGTCTAGCGATGGCAGCATGTGGTGACTCCAAGGCGACAGTTTCGTAGGTGACTACTGGTACTTCATGCAGGTGCTTTGCACTGTTTCATTCAAAGACCTTCAGGTTCTTCTGCATTTCTCCTTCCAGCATGGTGACCACACTGCAGTGCAGATTTACAGCAGATAGTGGATTCAAATGGATGGAGAAAGTAGACAAACTCTACCACTAAATACATAGCTAATACAAGATCTTCGTGAATGTGTACCACTGCTAGATAAAAGGTTGGTGGTTTAAAACCTCCTGGCACTGCCAAGTTCACCACTAAACCATGTCCCTAACCGCCACGTCCACACGTCTTTTAAATACCTGTAGGAATGGTGACTCAACCACTTCCCTGGGCAGCCTGTTCCAGTGCTCGATGACCCTTTTGGTGAAGAAATTTTTCCTAATGTCCAATCTAAACCTCCCCTGGTGCAACTTGAGGCCATTTCCTCTTATCCCATTGCTGGTTACTTGGGAGAAGAGACCAACCCCCACCTCACCACAACCCCCTTTCAGGTAGCTGTAGAGAGCGATGAGGGCTCCCCTCAGCCTCCTCTTCTCCAGACTGAACACCCCCAGTTCCCTCAGCCGCTCCTCATCAGACTTGTGCTCCAGACCCCTCCCCAGCTCCGTTGCCCTTCTCTGGACACGCTCCAGCACCTCAACGTCCTTCTTGTCGTGAGGGGCCCAAAACTGAACACAGGATTCGAGGTGCAGCCTCACCAGTGCCCAGTCCAGGGGCACGATCCCTGCCCGGCTCCTGCTGGCCACACTAGTGCTGATACAGGCCAGGACGCTGTTGGCCTTCCTGGCCACCTGGGCACGCTGCCGGCTCATGTCCAACCGGCTGGAACTGTGGCAAGAAATCCCTTGCCACAGGATATTGAAGAGGTTAAAAACGTGTATGAACTTAAGGGGAGTCTGGAAAAGTTTGTGGAAGAGAAATCCTATGAGGGTTACTAATTACACAGAACTTCTAACCATTTCTGTATTTCCAGATGAAATACATATTTATGGAAGAAAAGCCTTCCTAGTCCTTCCTAGGTACCCTCTTTGGGGCTACATATAAGACAGGATACTAAATCAGCCCTTTGCTGACCCAGGATAAGCACACTTCTGTTGTTATGAATATGGAAAAGCACACAGATCTAATCAGGGGTCAGGTCCTCAGCTTCTGCCTCAAGGTTTATTCAGCCTGAGGCAGGCGGGGACTCAGTAATTGCTTAGAGACACTCTTGAGGCCTGGCCCACCATCAAGCTCTTGAGATCTGGTGTTTTTGTAATGCACAAAATTATGCAGAAGCTGCACTGTTTTATATGGGGAAGAAAATTAGCTAGACTCAGTGAAGTACATTACTTATGGACTGAGCAAGGCAATTTTTCACGCTCAGCTGGAAAGTATTTCTCCACTTGTCTGTTTGCTGGAGTATGTGCAATATGGCAACACGGAGCACCAAACCGAACTGACAATGGAAATTACGGGGCTGCTGTCAGCATCCAAGGACTGAAAATAGGCAGAAAACAGCAAACCGGTGAGGAGTTGCGGCAGCTTGACCCAGCTCCGTAATGGACTTCAGAGTCAAGAGCAGGTTGATGACAGCTATTAATCCCTTCCAGCACAACCCAGCCTTCCTCTCAGCTCTGCCTGTGTTCCCTACTGTTTGAATAATTTACTTCCCAAACAGGGAAAAAATGGGAGTGGGCATCTCCCCTTTCACCCAGCATGGGGGGAAAGATGGGGAGAATGGTGGGCCCCTGGCAGCAGGGGAGAAGTAGAGGGAATGATGGGTGAGAGAGGCAGGAGATGCGTGGAGTGTCTGGCACATGGAAGGAGAATGGTGGATCCTGACGGAATGGGAACCAGTAGGGACACAGTAGGAGGGCACATACATACCTGAGCCAAGGCTATGGGGGAAAGGATGGCACGTAGACCTCCTGGTTCAAGGGACGGGTCAGAGGGATGTAGGGTGTCTCTGATATTGGTCTGGCAGACTGGGACTCTCCAGAAAAGTAAGAATGGAAAGCGAAGTACCCTCAGTCCAATGCAGTCAGTCCCAGTATGAAGCCCTAAGTCTGAACAGTGGGACAGAAGGGGCAAACCCACACCTGGGGTATATCAACATCATCTCCAATGGGTCTCTGCCAAATGAAGACCCAGACACCGTACTGCAGAGGTCTAGAGAAGAACCTGTGAGATGGAGCTGTTCTCTGTCATTTTGCAAGGGTGATAAATGGGATACAGTACAAGTAGCGCACGACACGCATAAAAGATCCTCTTTAGGATCCGGATGATAGAGTGCCTGACAGATAGACCAGGGACTAAAAGTCAGAATTCCTGACCCCTGTTTAAACTTTGGCACTTGAAAATTTACATTGGACAAAAGGCACACGCTGTTCCAGTTCCCTGCTTTCCAGCGTGTGTAACAGTCACTGCCTGCCCTAGCGGAACAGCATTCTCCATTCATGTTTGGGGAGCTCCTGGATAGCAGAAACTCTACAAGTGCAAAGCATTATCTCTTCAGCATCCTGCAAGAGCCTACCAGCAACATTTAACCTCCCCTCAAATCCGGTGGCAGGTCACAGCGATTGGCGGGTCTCGCATGTGTGACTGTGAGTCACCCAGTATTACTGATCTTCATGTTAATCTATTGTTGTAAATGACTTGGAGCTGCCTACAGACAATCCTTCAGAATACGGAACAATGGAGAACCTGCACATCTGAAGAAAGCCTCCTCTGCATGGCAACTTATTGCCATCGTAACCAGCATAAACAAGAGCAATTAAGACAATTTCAGAGCATCACCTCCTCCCTCTGGGGTCTTAATGAGAGCACGCTCAGAGGGGGGCTGGAGCAGCAGCAAGCAAGGGCTGGGAGTTAACTTGTGTGGGAAAAGAAGGGTAGGAGAGTTTTAGATTCAGAGGATTGCTTCCTCTCCACCCCATGGCATAACGCAAAGGGCAATTAGGGGGAGAGATTCAATCCATCAACTCTGTGGTAGATAGAAAAGGCTCAGAGAAGCAGAGCTTTTCTGCTGCCTAACCCTCAGACCGGGTGTCAGGACCCTGCAGAACTTTTTGCTGGCATACCCAGGTAACGAGAAGTAGCTAGAATGGGTAAGTGCCACAGGCGTCGCTCAGAAGTACAACAGCGTTCAGAGCCATAGCTCTTGGTAGAAAACAGGGCTGGATTGATGGCCTTTAAGAATCAAGGTGTTAATTTTTAAAGATGATGATGATCTATCCCAGAAAATAAAGATGGGTCTTAACGAGGTTCTGTTGGATTAGTATATAAGTTGTTTGCACATCCTCCTTAAAGCTTTGCTATAAGCTAGTGATCTATGAGGGTGTGGGCGGCTATGCAGTGAGGAGAGAAGGAAAATTGGGAAGTTCTTCTATGAGGAAGCTGCCAGGAGATGAGAGCTTACGTATTAGAGGGACTGACCTGTATAAATACTCCAGGGAAGGAAGGAGACAGCTCCTATCAGCTTGGTGATAACACCTCTTCCTTTGGCAATCTGCCCCCTTGCAATGGAGAAGAAATGGATGGGGCTACAGAGCAGAGCTTTCGTTAAGGTTTTCATATGATCTAATATTGCAGGAACTATATGATTTCGATTAACTCTTCTCAGATTTAAGGCAGAAGTCAGAAACTAGGTTCCTGCATTGTCACAGTGTATAAATAGCCCTGATGGAAGCATAACAGGAGCTCAGTTAGGTTTTGCCCAGTACAGCAAATGATGTATCATGGACTCAAATATTTTTATAAAACAGCCATAGGATTTTATCCAGCTACTCTTGCAACAAGCTCACTAGCTTCTGTTTAATGTGTGTGTAATGACAGCTACACATGCTTGAGGTGGATCACAAAACTCACCCTAGAGACAAAATGGTTCTTTCCATTCTCTGCAGAGACAATCTTTTCCTTTTAACTTGAAATTTGCTATCACAGATTTGATTGTCTGCTTAAAAAAAAAAAAAAAAGAAGAAAAGTGGCACATTAACTTGCAGAGAGAAGAGAGGAGCTAAATCTGAGACCTCTTATCTGAATCTTCTTGATGCTTAAGTGCTGGATAATTGGAATTGCTGCCTGAGCCATAAACGTTGCTTTGCTCAGATGTTGCTAACCTCATATATTCTTCTTCTTTCTACTTTCCTAGCACAGAAGAACCCTGGTTCTAGGATCTAGAAGATACATGAAATCTGACCTTCAATGGAGAGAGATCCTACAGAAACTTCCTATAAGCCAGCAGGAGACAAGCGCTTCGCAAAACGAGAAGCCCACATTCTGGAGGCAGGGGCTGTTCAGAAGCCAAGTATCACTCAGCCAAGCCACATGGACCAACTTCTTCTTAACTAAGACTTTTGACAACCAGAGTCCAAACACTCCCAGCCAAAGGACTTTCTATCATCTACCCCCATCAGGTGGGTCTTTAGGAGGGATGTGTGAAAAGGTCACGTTGTTGTTAATAGAAGTTCAGGAAACTGGGGTGATCTGCTGTGGTCCTCCTTGTCTTGCGCTGGTTCTGCATGCATCAGACTGGATGGGTGTGCAGAGCCAGAGTCCACCTGCAAAAATATATATGAGTGCGTAAAGAGGAATAACCGTTAGTGGTTGCTGTATTCAAGACAAGACAGCTTTCTCCATGGATATCTTGTTTAGGTACTGCCTGGAGGGGAACTAGTGAGGACTCAGCAATTCTGAATATCAGCTTACGTATTTAGGAACCTCATGTCAAACGCCTTCTAAAAAATAGCAAAAAGGCCATTTGACAGACAAAAATGAGGAGATGTGAGCAGCTGAATCTGTTCTCTACCACTGACTCACCAAAGGACATGGAGCGAGTCACCTTATTTCTCCGTGATTCAAATACTCCCTTGTAAAACGAGGCCAACAGAAAAGCAGGTACAGCATTTTCTGTAGAGCCCTGGTTTGTACCTGCTGATGTGTGTGTCTGGGTGGGCTGGGTTGCAAGGGAGTTTTCAGTTCAGAAGAAAGGCCTGCAGAGAGACATCAGTGTTTGTTAACCCATGCTTTATAATGTTCTGACATCTGGAAGGGCAGAGAAGAATCATTATTGTTAGGATGATGATCACTGTTTCCCTTATTAAGAGGAAATTAAAAATAGGAAGCGATTATAATTATTATTTTGGACACCATTCCTGTGGCATCATTCTCAACACGCTGTCAGGATTATAATGTAATAGCAAAGTGAATGTCATCCTACAATTCCTTTATTCACTGCAGCACAAGCGTGAGCCAGTGAGATCCCTGCTATGTCCTTCTTCAACACCCAGCCGTGCATTTTCCAATAAGTCTGGCTCCCTCTTTCCGAGGTCCATTGTAACATTAACGAAGGCAGCCAAGTGGTACTGTTAACATCCGAATGATGGAAGGGGACACAGAAAAAAACCAAACCCAGCATCTCTAGGGATGAAAACAATCATCTTGCACCATTCCAGAGGGGAAGAGAAGAATTTGCCAGGTAAAGTTTTATCAATGTCCCTGTCACCTGCTCTAAGGCGAAGCGCTGTTGCCCGTTCCAAGGTCACCGGTTTTTCTCGCTGCTCCACACAAAAAAGAGAGAACCTTCCTTTGGAAACTGCTAACCTTTTCCTGCATGGAAAACCAAATGAACGCACTTTGTTTGGGAAAGGCTTGAACTGGGATTCGTAATAAGCCATCGTTGACGTGACAGACCTTGTTATTGACGTGGAGCCAAATCTTGAGGTCCTTGCCTGAAGGATCAGAAAGATTTGACCCCAGGACTGTTATTAGCCTTGACATCACCAGCTCCTGACATGGGATAGTTTTCCAGTGAACTTGCTTGAGAATGTTTAGAAATGTCAAGTGGCCGAGCCACGAGGACACAAGAACGAGAAGGTGTCAAATTCGCCCAATTGAACGGGAGAATTTCAGTCCTCCCCCTTGCTCTCGTTGGCGACGGCAGCGCTGCTGACAACGTATGTCAGGGTTACACTGCGTTATCAGACCTCCCCTCAGCCCAGGCATCCTTTGTCAGCACAGTCCATGTGTGAGATCCCTGCTAAGCAAGAGCAATGGGATCCCTACACAGGCTCAGAGACCCGTAAGAGCAGTTTTTTAGCACTACTTGTATTGCGGTGGATGGAGCTTGTACCAAACCTCTTTAAGCGGAGGTTGGATGCCATGTAAGCTGGACAGAAGCCTACAAGTCCTGGTTGTGCTGTGGTAGCATTTTGCCAAAAGAAACCTGGTGTCACATCACACTGACAGCTTTGAGGGTGAGGAAGGCGAAGGGCAGAGAAGACTAAAGAAGCCAGATAGCTGTAGGCACCGATGTACCACTCTTGAGGTGCAGTGATCCCCATTCGTTTACACTTCTTTCAGAGAGGCAAGACTTCTGTGTTTGAACTCTAGTGGAGGAAAGGTTGTGTGTTAGCTAAAATCTCTGGCCAAACTCTTGCTCCTTGCTGGGAACAGCTACTGCACTTTCTCTACTTGTAGAACAACTCAGCTCACCATGGTCTAAACCAAACTTCTCAACAATCTTTTCCATTCTCCATTGTCTTCATTGTTTTCAGTGCTGACAACCTTCCTCAGGTACATCCACAGCCTGAATTATACAGTAAATCTTACTCCTGTGCTCATGGACTCAAGCCACCATTCTGGTTGTTGACATTAGTGAAGGTCTAACAAGATCTACCATTCATGCCTCCAAAAAACTTATACCATCAAGGTGCCATTATTGCGTGATACTCATAGTTTCATGCAGCTAAAATCAGTTCCACTAACAAAAATGATAATGGGTCAGAATCCATATCGATCATATATCCACCCATCTATCTTGCCAGCTCTCCGCAATTTCCATAATCCTTGAGAGCACCACTCGTCAGCGTGCTGCAGGAACTCACCCAAAATGCTTTAAGATCCCTAAATTAATCACGGAGGATTCACCTTCCCTTCCATCAGGGAAAACAAAAGCTTGAAATTCAAGGGGAGGGCTGAAATCTACTCGGCTGATTGGCTGGAGGATGCCTTCTCGCCCACACGTCCTGCTCGGTAACATTTCCAAATATTTTTGAGCAAGCTGAAAACAATTGTGTTGGAGGGGCAGAGAGGGCCTGCTAATACCCTATCGGTTTCACATTCTTAGGAGAGTTCCCAGCCCACCGATCTGCTGTCCTATATCAGGCAATGAGACTTCAGCTGGAAACTTTACCCTGGCTCTACCTATTGTCCAATGTTTTCCTTCCTGCCAGATGATTGGAATCACACCAGTTGTTAATTTTACACCTGCTGTTTGTGAATATCCCTGGGTGACCTTTCCGACAACAGCTAGCGCAGGGGAGTTCTCGACGGAGAGATGCACATACACGCATGTGGGAGCAGACAGAAAGGGAACAGGAAGGGGCCTCCCGATGAATGATGAGGGATTAAAATAGCTCTTGCTGGGTCAGGAATGATGAAGCGGATGTTTAAAGCAGAGTGAAGTGTCGATCTAAGCACGGAGGGCAAAACAGTGTTATCAGATCCCTTCCTCTTTCCAGGTCTCTCCTTGTGCCCAGTTGGCTGAGCTTCTTACAAAAGAAGAATGTCTCTCTCAGATGCTGAAGCCAAGGTCTGGAAAGTCAGAAAACTTTTTCATTTGGGAATCTGAAAGGAATATCTGCCCTACAGCCCCATTCATCTCTTCCTTACCTTGGTGTAACTGACCTTAATGCTATCTCTGGAAGGTATTCATCACCCCAAGAGGGATGTGTCAGTAAGGCATGAACAGGAAAAGCCATTGGCTTCGCAGTCCTGAATTCTAGCTGGTCTGAGGAAGTCACAGGTGCTCAGATATCACTGTGACCAGCTTTAATACTCAGATTAGGTTAAACAGATCTAGCCCACACTAGAACTGCTGCATTAAGCGCACTCTGGTTATTAAAAATTATTTATGGGGCCAGAGATGGATCAGAGGAGAAACTGGCCATGGGCTGTAGCCAGGTCACCTCAACATTTCCTACAGCAGGCTGGTGCTTGGCTGTAGAAAGTGGAGCTAGTATGCATGTGGGAGCAGGAGATGGCACGTTTCCCTCTGAGGGAATACTGAATGTTGGATAAATATCTCAACACAGTGGTGGATGTCTGCTGAGTGGCAGCAGATGTTCGGGGGTAGGCAAGCCTGACCCTTGTGGAGGAGAAATCCCCGACGTGGATATCAACACGATTCTGTGTGTACATTGCTCAGTCACAGGCCTCCATCCTGCCTGGTACAGCAGCGATCAGTGTGCCAAGCAATCCCTCTCCCAGCAAGCTCAACACACCCTTTCACCGGAGAACGGCTCTGGCTCAAGATCTGACTCTGTTCAGAGACGATGGGGCAAATCTCACTGTTTGCAAAGCTTCTCTGCCCTTTAACCTGGCCAAGCACAACTCAAATGGAAAAAGGCTTCTCAGATCTGAACCCCAAGCCCAAAGCAAGCTGGAAGAGCCTGGGGCAGCAGTCCCCACTCCTGTAATTCGTCACAGTAACAGGATGAGGGGATCCCATGCTGTTCTGGATGCCACCTTGCAAGAGAGGCTCTCTCTGCATCTAAGCTAATGATCAGCTGCACCGTATCTTGTGCAAAATGGGAACGCTGAGAGTTGGCCACTTGCCAAACTGAAGAACAATGTTCTGACAATCTAAACTCCCGCTATAGTTTTTACCCCAGCAGACAGTGCCCACATCTTCTCCTGACCAAGTGTAGTGTGGAAGACAGGACTGTTTCTGTAGAAAGCCTGTCCACAAGCGCCGGGTGAATAATTTCAACACGCCTCTCAGAAGGAAGGATGTCCCTGACTAATCGTTTTGCTATGGTGTTCTTGCGATTCCTTCTTCTGAGACTTTCAGGACAGCAAGCCACCACTTTCTAAATACTTTTGGCCAGAAACCCGCTCAAATGCACGGACAGCTGCAAACAGTATGATGCACTGTGGGCAGCATCGGAAGGGGTGTCTGTGTCACGTACCTCCAAACCCCTGGAAACCAGGGGAACAATAGTTGTTATCCCAAAACAACAATCCCTCAGCTAAGTGAAACCCATCTTTGAAGATCAGGGATGGCAGATGAGCTTCTCCCTGCAGCCTCACAGGCATGCTAACAGCCATCTGCATCTCTGGATTCAGTCCTGTCCTTGGCCAACCCAGTTCAGAAAAGGTTTTGTTTTTCTTGGGCTGGTTTTGTTTACAGCCGCTTGACCGAGGCAGAGAGTTCACCAGCAGCTGAATGCAACCCAGGCTCTCTCAAGTGTAAGTTCTCCAGTGAAACATCTGGTCACAAGGCAAGGTCAAACGGGCCTGAAACGGGAGAGGGCCATGGGCTCTCTCCACAGAGATGCAGCTGGGAAAAGAACAGGCTTTTCTGGGCATGTTTGAGCATTTGGCTGGGAAAAGGAAAAAGAAAAAGAGAGAAAGAAACAGATACTGCAAAAAAAGCCAGGGATCAAGAGGCTGGTTCTTTTATTGGTTAAAAATCAAGACCACCCTCGTTGCCACATGAATTGCTAAGTCTTATTTAGCAGGAATTCTAGCTGTTCCCAAATAAACAGAAGGTCTCTTCAAGTCCCTCATTTATACATATTTACCGGCGTATATATATGAACTCCTCTATTCCCCACTATCCTGGAATTACCCCCGATACACATCTCGGGCAGAAGACCTTCCTCCCACCCTGTTCTTTCTGTTATTTACCTCTCGCAATTGCACTAGAGCTGGAAGGGTAAAGACAGACCTGACCTGCAGCACACTGCAAACCTTGATCTCACAAGTTCCTTAGGACAAGGACCACCCGGCTGCGCTGTGGCTGTACAGCACCGGTAGCACCACTGGTGCCCAAGTCAATGTCTGGTTGCGATAACGACACAAATAATATTGCTCACGAACGGCGCGAGAGCTGCTGAGAAGCAAAGAAACCATTCAGGAAGTCTAAAGAATGAACCCTTCCACGCAGCCCCAGGGAACGTTAGCAGCAATCTAACATTTAGGATGTCCTTGTTTTTTAAAAAAGGCCTTGCTCCTCAGAACAAGGATCAGGAAAACACCCATGTGAACCAAATGACCAATCAAGCACACAGAACAGAGATAAAGCTTAGGATGGAGACACAGCGGGAACCGTTTGGTGAACTGGGATTGATTCATGGACTACCAAAAAATCGCGGAAAAGATTAAATTCACATTATGGCATTCCTACGGCATAAGCTGACCGGCCATAATAACACTAATCCTTAGTACATGATTTTCAGAGAGAAACAAGTGAAGGATAATTGTCTGAGCATGGGACCAAGCACTGTTTCTGAGCTCTGATGCTTCCTCCTTTAGGGACCTTCACTAAATCTTTCAACCTTTTTGTGCTTGAGCATCCTTCTTTAAAAGGATAAGGACAATAGCAGTCACTCACCTACTTCACTGGGTAATGAATGATTCTGATAGCTCTCATCGACCTCTTCAAGTCCTATACGGAATATCCGATGTGTCATGCAGCAGTTCGCATCAGCCAGAAAGCTATCATCTCTTAATGGGACAGAGTTTCAAAGGTGATGGACAGGGCAAAGCCTGTGGAAGGACCTGGCCTCTGAAACTTTTTCCTCTGGCATCTCTGTCCGAGCTGGGGCTGGTTTGCAGAAGGATCCACTTTCCTGCGGAAGGAAGTACGGAGGGAGGGGGGCACAACTTGCGCTGAGTGTGTGACTGTCATTGCACGGGGTCATGCTGGAATCCGGACGTCAGGGGCAGAAGCATCTTTTGAAGCACAGCACATCAGCTGCTGCCTTCGTGCTCCAGAAATAACGGACTCCAAATCCAAACCTGGAAGCCAACCAAAATACCAGAAGACCGCCGCGGTTCTCATGTGCATAATCTGATGCCTAATTTGCGTGCACCGCTTGTGTATCTTAATCCCAGCTTTCTAGAGGATGCTGTGCCATCCCTGATCCCATCAGCAGATGGGCTACATCTGCCCAAATGAAAGCCACAGTTTCACCCCACTCAGATTTTTCCCACCAAACTGCTGGATGCAGCTGTTACCCAGGCCCCTGCCTTATGCAGCCTTTGGTCCAAATGCGGAGATTTTCTTTCACAAGCTCGTTACCACTTCCATCACCCTTCAGGCTGCCTGGACACGAGCAAGCTCTGATCTGGAGTCTCTGTGCTGCAATGAACACAGTCAGCACGTCTCGGCACATAGCACTGGCGAGCGTTTGCCTGGCTTGGAGCACAGATCCTGTGCAAAACCCCACCCAGACCAGCCAGTTATTCTAACAGTCTATAAAGGGCACATCTGGGTCGGGACTTTACTCAGACGTGCTTGGGAGTAGCCATTGCTTACTTCAACACACACCTCACCTTCAGAAACTTATTTGCAAAAAGCCAACCACGTGACTTTGCAATTTTCTGCACCCTCCATCCTGCAGGTAGGATCCCATGAAAAGAGATGTTTGCTCTGACCCTCTGGTGTCTGCAAATAGTATTGGAGGGATAAAATGGAACCTGGTCCCATGCTTTTCCCGGAAAGTCTGGGGGACAACTCAAGACACATATTCCGTCCCCTAAATAACAAGCAACAACAGGGACACAGAGAATCACACTCTTGTTCCTGAATTAGTGCCTCCCAAAATTGAGCCAGTGGCATTAGGAAAAGGTGTATTTGCAAGCCCACGGACTTAGATTTACCGGGAGAAACTGAATGGTTTAGGCATAATGGTAGGCAAACCCAACTTAGAGCACTAAGTATGCACATGTTGGAACCCATCGTAGAAACCGGGCTTGAGAAGCAACATAGTAAAATGTTGATTCATCCTCATCCCTTTCCTTCACTTCTGTCTCTTTTCTCACAACGGGGAAGAGTCCCTCTGGAAAATGTCATCCCGTATCTTTCAGTTTTGATAAAACAACTTTTCCAGCTGCCTACCCCAAACCTACACGTCAGTGCACTAAGCGCGGAGTTTTGTCATAACGTAAAGGGTCAAATAGTTTCCCTCTCCCTCTATTTATTTACCTCCTCCAGGTGGACTCAGGTCATTCCCATCCTCTCCTGGGCAAAAGGGGCTTCTTTGCTTGTAGAAGTTGTACCAAAGTAGCCAGCAAGGTTTGGCGAGGCTTCCCCTCTCTCTGCTGCCAGGAGGTGAACTGCACTGACAGAAACCATCTGGGACTGGGGCATTTTTCTTCCTCTTCCTTTAAGCAGAGGTGTTTTGATTAAATTAGTAAAACCATTCATGTTCTCTGGCACTCCTTAACTTTATTTTTGTCACTTCTAGCCAGCTCGAAAC
>NW_010564584.1:0-21818 GCF_000687285.1 Phaethon lepturus | reverse complement strand
GCCACCATGCCCCACGCCTGTCTTGGAAGCCAAACCTACTGCCTCCCCGCACCCAGGCGACAGACATCCTGCGCAGTCAGGTCTGGTATGGGCTGGGGAGCCGCAGTGAACCCCTCCAACCCCAGTTCTCTGCAACGAGCTCCTGCTTCCCTCTGGTCCTGGGAGGTGACATCCTCCAGCACTGCATCCCGGCTGGGAAAGGTCCCTGCCCCGCTCCCCGTGGCTCTCACTTAGGAAGCGCCAACCCTCAGCTGAGGACAGGGCGTCCTGGGGGTCCACCTCCGTCGCCTCCCCGTACCAACGGTCTACGGGCGCTGACTGGAAGCATCTGCGGTGGCTGGGCAGCTCTCCAAGCACGTCGAATGCAAGCTCAGTTCCACTTCCACGGGCTGGGATCACGCTCCGGGATGGCAGCGTAGCCAACCCTCAGATTGCATTGGGCAAAATCCTGAACCAGGGAAAGGGTCCTTAAAGCTTGTTCCCTCTCTCCAGTTATTCACAGCAGGGATAAGTAAGGCCTCATCTATGATCACCTAAAAACATCACATGATTCCTGCTCTCACAGTACAACAGCTGAGCACGCTGCAGGATACGCAGCAATGTACATTGGTGATGCACCATTACACACTTTCCCATTGCAAGCCCTGTTGAAATGCTGCCATCAAATTATTTGAACTGATCAAAATAGGAAAAAAATAGAATATTAAAGCCCCAGATAACAAATTAATAAGAATAAAAGCATGTAGGTGAGAATTAAGAAGGCATTAACATTCTGATGGCATCTGCTGCCTAAATTAAACTACAGGGAAAAAAAAAATGAGTTCAGCTGACGCTCAGGATCAGGACAAATAGTTCTCAAATGGAAATTACAGTTTTGAAAATTATGCACCAAAAAAGGATCCAATTTAGGACATTTCTGATTTGTGAAGTTCTTTCTCCAGGTGGGGATCTCAGGCTTGACTGGAGGGCTGGCAACACGATGGGCAAGACGCTGGAGTCACTCAGTTCCTGCATCCCGCAGCAGGACCAAAGTGGCCCATGGTCCGGCTGGGCCAGTGCCTTCTCACCTCCCCGGTCCCTCTGGGGCTCCGTCCCCTTTTGGAATTGGACCATATGGATATGGTGTGTAAAGTGTCTTTCATTCATGCAGACGCCAACACGGAAAACGAGGAGGAATTAGGCCTGGATTTTCAAAGGAGCTCAGTGTTAAATTATGTGGATAACTGCATCCGTAATTCACATGAGCAGTTACTGTGACAACTAATAGTGAACGTCATAAGTAGCCAGTTGAGCATGTAATGACCTGAGTTATATGCACCACCACGTCTCTTCGGCACACCAGATTAGGTGTGCATACACATTTTGCATGCCCCAGAGGACTTCTACCTCAGCAAAGAGCCTTAATTTCACAGCACAAGCCTGATCTCAGCAGCCGAGCGCAGCACAGACAGTTTATGCAATGCGAAGAGCTGGCACAAACTCCATGGCCCAGGTCAGAATGGATCCTCAGACAGCTAATTAATTTTTACTGCTCCTTTGTGAACTGTAAATTACCCTTCATTTCCTAGATTTCTGTCCCATTTTTCGCCTGCCTTTCTCTAGTGAAGCAGTAAAAAAGGGAAAAGTGCCAGTAATAGGCTCCCGTTGTGATAAAGGCAGCCACGACTCACTCGCACTTTGGACAATGCTACGACCGGAATACAAAGGCAATTGGGTTTCAAGAAACTGTCCAGAGACAGCGACTGTTCCTGGAGACGGGAGAATACGAGGAATATTTTAAAAAAGAGGGGAGGGGGGAGTGTCTGTTTTTGCAGGACAAACACAACCAAGTTCCTCTCTTGCAGAGGGTTAAAAACTAGATAAATAATCTTCACTTAGAGACCAAGTTCATCAGTATTGGCTGCACAAGAGCAGAAGGAAACTGCTTACGACGCTGACCCGCTAACAGCCTCCCCTTCTCACTCAGAGAGCAGAGAAGAGCCTCTCCGCGAATGGGTGACCTTCAGACCACACACACACACCAGAGTCTTTAAGGAGCAGCCCCCGCGCAGATGGTGCCAGAGCAAGGACGGGCAATATTTTTTCAAAATTTTTCAATACGGCTGTGACCCCGTTCAAAGACTAAAGCTGCCGATTCTGTTGAATCCAGATAGCAACACCCTGCCAAGGAAAGACCTACTAGTATATACAAACCTGCCAAAACATGGCTCCAGTGTCCGCTCTTTGCTGATGCCGCTCTTACCCAAACCTCTTACCTTCGGGCACACACCTACGAGAGGCAGAAGTAGCTGTAGGGAAGAGATCATAACACACCTGAGGTGAACTTTGCACAGGCTCTGCTGAAACTCAGGACAGCTTCAGCACGGTGAGAATCACTTCACCCTTGTGCCAGGACACCAGTATTTGCATTAAATCTGTGAATAACAAAAAGGTATTACTGGAATTTTCATGTGGTTGCATCTACCAAATGCCCCTTGAAAGGCCATGGCCACAGGATATGGAAGATCTCTGGGTCCATGCTGTTGGGATGCTGCAGGAATGAGAACACAGCATTGCTGGGGTGCCTTTATGGGGCCTTCAGCGTATTAGATACTTATATTGCAAAACGCCACATTCCTCAGCTCTGACTGAGCCTCTTTTATCTCAGCTGCAGATTCCTAAGTCGAAATCGCTGCCAGATGACTGTGCGCAGGGAGTTAATGGCCACAAAACCCGAGCTTCTCTTGGCTCAAGTCATTTAGCCATAGCATCAATGACGTTATCATGTTCAGCCCATATTTACTACAGCTACAAACTGATTCAGAGAAACCTGGAGTACAGGATTAATCATTACTCTTGGGATGTTGAAAATGGATACCAGAACGGACTTCCAAATTAGGTATCTAAAAGTCCTGCATCTCCCAGGAGAGCCCCATTACATCTCCCTACTCGTTCTAAGGGAATCTATAGTATGTGAGCACGGATTTGCCTCCCACAAGTCCTCCCTGCATAATTAGCCCCAGCTCAGACTGCTGCTTTCTGTAATGGCTGGAGAACCACTTTCTTCAGGCTACCGAGATGTAAAGAGGAAATGTTTATTGCAAAATGCAAGTCAACCACAGCCAGTGGGTCTGGGCCATGGTGGAGGGATACAGAAATGGCTGCTGGGTTTTTTTTTCCTCAGAAATAGAACTCACTAAAAATAGCAGTTCCTCAGGAACAAGACTGCCTGAAAATAGCTGTTTCTCAGGAGCAGGGCTGGCTGCTTCTGAAAGAAGTAGCTATTAACGTATAATTGTCCCTGAGGCTGGTTTCTGAGAAAATGCTGTACATACGGAGGGCTGTAAAGAGATATGTTCACAGGCAGAAACACAGGCACCCCTCTCTTGTCAGAGGTCCTGTAAACTCCAATAGCTCACGTAAGTGCATTTGGTTTACTAATCTCAGGCACAGTTAGATCTGTCACAGCACTGGGAGGTATCTTCCTCTGTCCTGGTGAAAGCAACACTCTGGGATGCTCTTATTATCTAGACCCGTAAATGACAAAGCCTCCATCAGCTCTAACCAAACCTACCATGGTTCTTCACCCAGGACTGCGAAAGCCTTGCAAGCTGGAGCCAGCTCGGGAACTCCAGCACTCTCTTTCCACAAAAGATCCAAGAACTTTGTTGAATTGCAGGTTGTGCAGTCTACTTCCAATTTCCTGCTCTACTCAGCACTTAGAGTTTTCTCATGCAGATGCTACAGGGCAATAAATCTTCTGAAGAATGACCCTACATTTCTCCCACTATGGTGTTGCCTTGTAATGAGGAAAGACAAATTGCTTGTGAGATTGGTTGATCGGTTGGTTATTCCCTAAAATGTCTCACTCATCCCTCTCATCTCACCATGGGTTCAACAGCTCATTTCTTGTGTCATCTTTTTCATTCCTGGCACAGACAGACAATATCTGCACAGAGGCCATTCTCCTCCTCTTCGTCTCCCCTTAAGGAAAACTCCAGCTGGCCAAAAGAAGCAGAGATTTTAAAACAACCAGAAGAGGCAAATTTTGCAAAGCAGCAGCTTTAAGGAAACAGTAATGCAGCTGAAATACAGGAGGCTCTGCCTGATTGCTGCCACCGTTTCAATCCCACAGCACGAGTGCCAGAACCCACAGCAGCCTCTGCTGAGAGCATCCTTGGATCCCAAAGGCTGGGTAGGACTGGGCTGTGTTGTCCCCGGAGGGAAATCTATACCCTGCTTCTTCCAGGCTCTGCTTTAAGTGCTTCCTCAAGTCATACCTCTCCTCTGTTCACCGGTGATCTGATGCTTCAACATTCCGCTAACAGCAGAAGGAGGAGGAAGTGCAAGGCTGAAGTTCTAGCCACTGAGTAGCACAAGGCAGGTCTTGAAGCTCAATAAATCACTCTCTTTTTTTCCTGACCAAATTCCAGCAAAAGAAATGGCACTCTGCTTGCAGTTACAGCAGGCTGCAATTTTCATTATGGAAGCTACCTTTGGTTCGGTGGGTAGGCTTACATTGCAGCGTACAACAAAGACAGACATCCTCAGACTTCATTTTAACCTCGTTTGCTTAGGAGGGAGCACCAGAGAAGCTGCAGCCAGCCTGATTTCACATACCCACAGCTGTGGGAAACTTGTAAAACACAAAATATATGGTGCCAGAACTCCGGTGCCTGACATGGCCAGGCAAAACTAGAGCAGGTGTACATACCCCTGCCACACAGCCACGACGTCTAACCACGCTGTTAACTGATTTTTCCTTTCCCTATTGCTAAGTGGTATTGTTATATAATCTAAACCACATACCTAAAGGGAAAGATCTATAAAATACAGATATATACGTACAGTCCTTGCCTTTTTATTTTGTTAAAGTTTTGAAAAATGCCTTGGGACCCTCAAATCAAATAGCCCGTGAAAGACAGACTGCTTGACAACATTTCTGTTTGATAGCAGCGGGGTGAGGAGTTTTTGCAGCTCAGATCGGTTTGATTAAACAAGCATTTTGTTGCAGCCATCATACAGCGCTCATTAAAAAATACTCTACATTTGTGTAGCATTTATCATCCAAGAATCTCATCACGTTTTACAAAATGTAATTAATTGACTTTACAACTCTCCTCAGAGAGGGATAAGGAAAACGGAGAGTTGCCTTAATCCATCACCGCACCGCAGCAGACGCTGGGTTAGAGGAAAGCAGCTGTTCAACAGCATGCAGCAGCACTAGGACAAGACATCTCCAGGCAAAGTCACCCAGGGAATGTACTACACGCCTTGAGTTTGCATGAATTGTGCACTTCCACTACGGGTTAAAACCCGAATCTTGCAAAAAGGAGGATGATTTTTCGCCCCCACCTCGCACCCCGCAGGACGGCACGCCTTGTCTCCGCAAGAAGTATTCCATCTGTTGAATCCCCAGCGCTGCTAAGGACCAGGGGCAGCCACAACCCTGACCAGAGCTGCGAGAGGCAGAAGATAGAAAGCCATGCAGCCACAAATTGCATCTCACCGTGCTGGAACGCTGCGCAAGCTGGCGCTTAAAGCGGAGGGAGGGTCAAGTGCCCTTAATCCCTTGCTTACAGCCCTCTCCCCGCCCCATCAGTAAATTCACACCTGCTAAAGGTCACCCTGAAACGAAATACATTTGAATGCTTCTTGCTGCCCTGTCCCAGTCCCCTGCGGTCCCTCCCAGCTCACGCTGCAGAGCAGCAGAGGGAAGGGGGGTGCCCATGTGCCCTGCTTGAATGTCAGTCGCGTGGCTGAAACCCCAGCCGACTCTTAGCTGATCTTTAGAGAGGAATCTCTTTCTCACCTTGGCTTTGAGCTCCTTGCTTGCCGAGCGTAGAGGATAACATGGCCACTGGGCAAGCCCGATGAGACAGATCTGTTACGCCACTTTCACTGCCTTGCAAAAAGCAAGTTGGGGAGGGAGTGCAAAGCGTCGCTCGTTTGCAAGTGAAGTGTGACAACAAAAACACAGAGATAAGCGTAGGGAGAGATGCAAACACACACGCGTGCATCCGCGCTGCACCACAGCGAAGCGCGGAGAAACTGGAGAACAGACGGAAGAGCAGGTATTTTACCAACTAATCAAACACAGCCGTGAATCCTGTACCGGTGACGGCGTCTATCGACGGGAGCGTGGCTGTGGCTCTCCCACTGCAGCCCTACAAACCTCCTGATTCCTTCTAAGAAGATGCTTAGCTCACCCACTGGTAAAAAAATAAGAATGAGGTCTAAACAAAACAGTAGTGCTTCTTGGTTCCAAAGCATTTACTTCAATCTGAAGTCTTTTTGTTATCACAGGTTAAACAACTGCAGCAGGAAGAAAGAGAAACCCTGGGATACAAGCCCTCCCAGATGCGCTCAATGGGGAGATGCACTGGGCTGAACTGGAGACTGGCTGTGCTCTGAGATCTGCAGAAAGCAACATCAATGGGCATCTCCACAGGGCTGTGGAAGCGATAAAACCCCAAAACCACCAGTGCCTTTTGTCTGAATTAGACTCCTGTCAGCAACTGAATTTCTTCCAAGACACAAACCAGCAGAGGAAGAATAGCCATCCACTTTTTTGGCTGGGATGGTCAGACAGACGCTTTCCACGCAAGGCTACGCAAGTGCTGAGTATGTTCATCAGACGTGAATGCGGGAAGAGAGGAAAAGTTACAAGGATTGTGCTGAAGGAACTGACAGAGGATTCAAAGGTGGTAACAAGGTGATTTTTTAAGCCTCTGTCACGCTATTTAATTAGTCTCCAAACCCTCCCCCGATAATATGAGGCCCATTTGTACAACCCTCCTGCTGGGCACTCACACTTAGCCAAACAGACACATTGATAAGATGGGATTCATCACATCAACCTTCTGCACAGATGGAAGGTGTGTTCAGCCCTGCCCTTTGGCATTGATAACACCGTGGTTTTCCAGCGGGTACATGTCTTTCCTCTTTTTAGCATGAGGCAACTGTTTTTTACTGGTCCCTGGTTTTATTTTCATGTTTGTCTGCAGGAAGCAGGCAGTCTCAGATACAGCTGTCACTGCAGCGGATTTATCTTAGTGAAAATTCCTGCTTTGGTTTTGCAAGTGTTTTAATTAACGTAAATTATTTTACTACACTTTACTACTGATAGCATGTAATTATCTCCCCACAGGTATATATTTAGCAAACCAGCAGGCTGATCAAAGACCTACAAAATAAGGTACTTTTGCAACTGACACTAGATACAAGCAAAGGCCAACAAGATGAGACCAAAGGCAGAGGGAGAAATGAAAGGAGGTTTTAGCGAGGTGGGTGCTGGTCTCTTCTCCCAAGTAACAAGCGATAGGACAAGAGGAAATGGCTTCAAGTTGCACCAGGGGAAGTTTAAATTGGGTATTAGGAAAAATTTCTTCACCAGAGGGGTCATCAAGCACTGGAACAGGCTGCCCAGGGAAGTGGTTGAGTCATCACCCCTGGAGGTATTTAAAAGACATGTAGATGTGGTGCTTAGGGACATAGTTTAGTGGTGGACTTGGCAGTGCTGGGTTAACAGTTGGACTCGATGATCTTAAGGGTCTTTTCCAACATAAATGATTCTATGAATTCCCCCTCCCCAGTCCTAAAGACAGGGCTCAAATTTCTCCACTTGAAAAGATAATCAAAACATTAACTTACACATTTTATCAGAGGAGCATGAAGATGCGTCGATACTCAACTGCTGTGAAGGAGAAAAGAACTATGTACATGCTAAACTATTAATCATTGGTAAACAATCTCCTTTGTAAAGTGTTTTGAGGTTGACTAAGGAAACTGGCTCTGTAATAACTCAGAGCAAGCAATCCGCTTACAATCATAGGTTAATTCTTTCAACTGCTTTTGCTGGTTCAATCCCTAGGTATTATTATCTATTCAAGGCAATTCACCATTTTCCTGAGGAAGTCTGGCTATGGAAGAGATTCCAAACTCCACACCCCTTTCTCACCCTATTCAACTCGGGAGTGGTTTCCACTGCAAGCACATTTTTAGATGAATGAGGTTGAGACCTATGCTGAGCAGCTGCATTGCTCTCACCACATCAAACTGTTCATACAAATAAAAAATAAGAGATTGGACCAAGCTCCCTGGGACCATAACTTTTCTCCAAATTACCGATTGATAAAATGTGCATCTCTCCACTGAGCTCCTGGAAGTGCTGGTAGCCCATGATTTCTCTTTCTCCTTGATGGCTGCAGCTGCTTAACCTGCGCTGGTGGGAAGACATCAGCTTGAAATAAGTGTTTAGGAGCCAAGAAACATCCTACGCCAAACCACATGTTTCAGAACCATATCTGTCCACTTGTGTAGGTTTGATCCTTTATTAAAAGCACTGGGTGCTTTGTCATCAGTTTCAGTGGGCACAGGATCACTTGGGTAAATCCTCGTCTCTTGACCTTCTTGAAGGCCACTCTGTGCTGCTTTACACACCTGTGGACACTGTGCCTGCATATTACTATAGCATCACTGGCCACCAGACCCAGGTGAGACCCTGAGTTTTCAAGGGTGGCCCACAGAACAGAAAAAATGATCCCAGCCTCTAAGGTCTTACAGTCTGAGAAAGGTTGTGTTATGCTTTTTACTTCTCCTTTTCAGCAACTTTAATGAAGAGTGTTACTTAACTTTTCAGGCCACAGCTGAATCTTTGGACTGAAAGCTGCAATATTATGTGTTACGGTTGCTACTGGAAAAAGGAAACCTCTTTCGTATCTGTTTACGTCTTTGGCAAAATAACCTGGGTTTTTTTGAATTATGTACTCCCTATTATTTCTATGCCACTACTTATAAACTTCACAGCATTTTCTAGAGGGGTCTTCAGTAAGATGAAAACCTCAGGGCAACACTCCATTAGGCTTTTATTTTTATGGGCTGGGTTAAACCTCCTTGAAACTGGTAGGTTTAACTGTGTTCCTTTATTTCGGGTAGCTGAAGGAGACATTAAGTCTATTTCCACCCACAATGCAAGATTGCTCAAGTACCTGAAGGCTCTGGGAGGACAGTTTCGGGTTGGATATTAAAAGGAAAGAAGGTTATGTGTGGATGGACAATACAGTTCAGGTGGAGGAGGAGACAGAAGATGGTATATTGAAACAGGCAGGGAACGGAAACTTCAAACAGCCTGAACAACCGTTGATATAAAATCTGGACTGAGTACAAGAAACAGGGATTTGGGGTCACATTGTTGCCTAGAGCAGGTCTGGAGCTATAAGTAAGGAAACTGGCTCTCAACTGCGTGATTTCTTCTGTGTTCAGGAAAGGAGGGCTGTGAGCATTCTTGTAGGAAAACAGAAATACATCAGACATATCTTTCCTCATCACTCCTCCTCCAACCTGGATCAACCAAGAAGACCCTGAATTTTGGCCAGCACCACAGGTCAAAGGGAAGAAATGTGTGCTGCAAAACCTCCTGTACTTCTGTAGCATTTAACTCTTCCTGCTTGCTTCAGGATTAAGATGGCATAAAGACAACAGAACTGTGCCTCTCTTACTGTACCAGAGCAGATAGTTCAGGTCAAGGTTTAGGTCACTGCTGTCGCTAATTGCATTGGAGATGTGCCCTGTTATGGACTTCCATTCCTACCCTAACAAACCAAATTTCCCCAGATCTTGCTACAAGCACTTTGAGCAACTCTATGTGCTCTTCTGCTCTGCAGGGAACTCTTTAAAACGAGGCACCCGCCGTTGGCTTTTTTCCTGTAGGTGAATTAATCTGCCTTGCATGAGTAATCCTATTTTAAAACAATAGGTTGCCTTGCAAGAATGAGGGAGGCAAGTTTGAAGCATGCTTTTATGCAAATACTGTAAAAAGGCCACACAGTAGTTCATCAGGGGACACTTCAGCAATAAAATGACAGTTACCGGTAAAGTCCAATAATAAAATAAAGGATAATTTGATAAGGGGATTTTTAACCCATTTAACAGGGACTAAATTTGGAACCCTTTCTTCAAGTGATCAGGCACACTATACTTTCCTTACCCTACTTAACAGAAAGTAAAAGAAAAAAAAAAGAGGCACTAATCGATTCCTCCTGCTTTTATTTTTATGTTATGGAAGAACACTATTCAATGTAAATAAATTAGTTTCAGTAAAATAGAGGTTGAAGCTAGGCAGACATGTAGACCAGCCTCTGAGCAAGACGCATTGCAAAGTACCATATCTCTTGAAACAACAGTGCTCCCATCCTCAATTCATTTAATACCAGGTAACACAAACCCTACAGATTATAACGCAGAGGCAGGAGGAAGGCACATGCAGTAAGAATCTGCAACCTAAGAGAAGTAAAGGCTGCAGAGATTAGTAGTTCAGTGTTCATGTAGAAGCCCTGTGGGCCCCCTTCAACGTCTTTAATTTAGTCTTCATCATCTCTCATCCGTTCTAACAGTCCTCTGTGGGATGGAGATTTAATATCTAGGAAATCTGGGGTCCTGGCTGACCTGTCATCAACAGCGGTGGATGGCTGCTCCCTGTTTACTGCTGTATCACTTTGCTTTCCAGATTCAGCACAATAAACAACAACAAAACCTGAGACTATTTTATGAACCTGAATGATAGGATTTAAAACCTCTAGAGGTCAGGCTAATGGAGAGCATCCTTCCAGCAGCTGCATTCTGCTAAGTGCGAGTGACACCTGCTGGAGTCCCCCTCCCCGTAACCCACCCTGGTACCACCATGGCCACCTCTGCAGGTGCTTTATCTGCCCAGGGTGGTGCTTCCAGGGGCCTGTATGCACTGAATCCCCCAGAAAGACGCTCGGGAATATGAAAGAAATCTGGGTGGCTCTTTCCTATTGCGGGAAGGCAAAAGTTGTCTTTATCTGCACATTATCTCTTCCACCACTCTGGTTATGCAGGTTTACTTCCACCATATACCTCTGCTTCGGCCTTTGACATCCTTGCAGAGGAGCTGTTCTGAAATGCAGCATATTCCCACAGGTAAATGTCCTGAGTGGGCACTGAAATGGGACAACACAATACATTATTCATCTGTCATGTAATCCCTGTGAAAAATAGTCTAACATTCCTCCTCTTGTCTTGACGCCACCCAAGAAGACTGTGGGAGAGGGCAGGTGACCCCTGGAAGCGGTCTGAGAAGCCTCACTTCTTAGATTACAATATACAATAACAAATGTAAAGGTATGTTGCAGTATATACCATCTGTCAATGCACATTTACAGCACTAAGAGTTGTAACTTCTTCAGAGCACAATGGAAAAGGTTCATTTGTGGGACATCAGCAGCCCCCAAAAGACTGCTGATGAAGTCTCGTGACGGTGCTGATGATGACATGTGAATTTTTCTCTCTGCTATTTTCACAATCTGCACGAGGCTTCACCTCTGCGGCCCCGGCAAGTGCTGGCACCTGACATCCCACAACGTACAGCGGGCATGGGGCAAGGCCCTGGCCTGCCCCAAGGCATTGGAGGTCACCCTGCACAAGTCACCCAGTGTCGCTGGGCCACCGTCTCCTGACAAGGGCCCCTGGCCCAGAGGAGGCCTTTTGGAACGGGGCAGGGCGGGAAAACCCCCCCAGGGTGCCACCAGCCCCATGACAGGCCACCAGTGCTGGCAGGGCCTCACACAGACAGGCCTCAACGCAGTGCCTGTGGCAACTGTGGCAGCGTGTGCAGCCCCCGCTGGGGAACCGACCTCCCTGGTGAGGAGATGGGACGCGCAAAAGGCGACGCCGGGGCCAACACCTCCTCAGTGCGGCCGTCCGGGCAAGGGGGCGCGCGACCCGCCCAACATGGCGCCACCCTTCCCCACTCACCCAACATCCGGGGTTCCCGCCTGACCTTCTTCCCGTGAGCCTCAGCGGCCCGTCCTTTCCCGACGTCCCCCGCTACGGCGCAGAGCCAAGGTGACCGCGGCTCCCTCCCTTCCTCTCTCTCTCTCTCTGACCGGGCTGTCTCTCTCTGTGCCGCAGTTCTCCTCAAGGACATGAAGCTGCTGGACGTGAAGCTGGGCCAGCTGCCTACCTGGCTGGCCATGAGAGACTTCACCCCCGGCGGCATCGTGGGGGCCATACGAAGAGGTGAGTGGGGCTGAAGGGGGCCCAAGGTGACCGCGGCTCCCTCCCTTCCTCTCTCTCTCTCTCTGACCGGGCTGTCTCTCTCTGTGCCGCAGTTCTCCTCAAGGACATGAAGCTGCTGGACGTGAAGCTGGGCCAGCTGCCTACCTGGCTGGCCATGAGAGACTTCACCCCCGGCGGCATCGTGGGGGCCATACGAAGAGGTGAGTGGGGCTGAAGGGGGCCCGCGGCGGGGCTGCCCGCCCTGCAGAAACAGCTCCGCACCCCCTCGGCCGGCCAGGGCCTGGAGGCTGTGAAGCCATTCTCCTGGCGGAGCTAGGCAGATCGATGCATGAGCGTCTCTGGCTGCTGGAGTGGACCTTGGCTGTGGCCGGGAAGATCCGGCCGCACAAGGGCTGCTTCATGGCAATTTTTGCTTTCCCAGAACAGTGCCTCCTGTAGCGTCTTGTTCTCCCATCTCACATGTAAATGTGTTTCTCGCATGGGCTTTATCCACCAGAGGTTTGTTTTCCGTATTCCTTCTTGTATGAAGAAGAAATACGGCAACTTGACTCCTGAAACTTATTTGCTGGAAATCTGGAGGTTTCCCAACGTCACAAGTAAATAAAAAAATGCAGTGAATCCCTAAAGATGATAAGGACACATGGTTTTTATAGATCGCTTGGCAAAAGTTTTGACTGATGCCCTTTTCTGTCAATACAGATATGGCATTCAGGTAGACTTAAACACAAAATACCGAATGCAATTGTCTGCATAATGTATATACACTAGTATGAAAGAATTAGAGAGTTCCAAAGCAGCTTGACCTCATGAAAGTCACAATAATGTTTAAGGGAAAAATGATAAATGGCGCTTTTGTTTCCCCCTCCCTTTTTTTTTTTAAGGCTTAGCGCTGTTAGCTTGAGTTCACCTTGCTTAACTAACAGACAAGTTGTGTTCTCTCAGACTTGCTTCTGAGACCCTCAGGTGTTTCATTAGAAACAATTTCCTGAAGTTCTGTGAAACTGGGCTGCTCCTTTCCGACACACAAAAGTACGGAACTCTTCTGGCTGCTGTGAAAACTTTTCTCCTACACAGGTTACGACAGATATTACAGTAAATATATCGATGTCAGGAAAGGAGGCCTCGGTGGTATCTCCATGGTGCTTGCTGGTTATGTTGTTGTCAGCTACATCTGGAGCTACAGTCACCTGAGTAAGTAAAAGCAGTATGGCCATATGTCTGTAGTGCAGCTTGGAAGATTGCTTGGGGCAATAAAAACAATCTGCTGCTGCTTTTAGAAATAAAGTGAAAGGCTGTGCTGACCATTGCTGCTTGAATCCAGGACTGTTGGCAAGCAGACTTCTTCCAGCCATAGAGAACTTGAATGCTTTTAGTAAGTTACCAGATGGACAGTATTTTCTTGGTGATGAAGATCTTGTTGCCTGTCTGACCTGACAATACTTAGAAACTACATGCTCTTTTTTTTTTTTTTTGAGAGTGCTTTCTTTTCTGCAATTTCAGGTATGGTGTTTTTCTCTTGTGATTTCAGTAAAATTAACCTGCTTTACTTTGAATGACACAGAGCATGACCGCCACAGGAAGTACCACTGAAGCGTGAAGGTGCAGCTCCTGAACAGACTTGGCTACTGGAACAGTTGTCATGGTGGAAGACATCAGAACTATTCATACTAAAAATCTGTGGTATTATGACCAATAATAAAGTGCATACACTTTAAACTTGCCAAGCTGACACTCTTGTAACTGACTTGTTAATTGTACTGTGCAAGTGAGTTTGTTTTCTTAGAGTTTCACCCTTCAGTTCAGAGAGGGCTGGGAAAGCATCTGCTACTTGGGTTGCATTATGAACTGGGGAAACTTATTACAAATTATTCCTATTTAACTGTTTGATGAAAGTAAAAAGCAGAGGATTGCTTCTTAGTGGCTGTTATGTACAGGCTGGACAACTAGCTGAAAAGATACAATATACAGATTTGAAAGAACAGTATTTGAGCTTTAAGAGGCCTGTTGGTATGGCCACGTGTTTCTGGTTCTCAGTCAGGCTGTCACCTGGGGACTGTAGGTATTTGGGCAGTTTTCTGTCCTTGCAGAGCACTGCCTCAGATGAGATTGGTTTAGCTTTAAGGAGGTATGCAACTCCCATTCTGTTATGGGGATTCTAATGCTTCTTACCTCCACTAACCCATTTCTATCAAAACTACCTACTTTCATTACTAAAAGAAGCTGGAAGTTTATAATGAGTATAAGCTTAAAAGACTTTTACTATAACAAAGGTCCACGAAGTTAAACTAAAGGAAAACTTTGCTTCTTGACTTAAATGCAGTGGTGAGAAGTTTAGCAGGAGACACTATGTGCATAAATGCAGCTTAAAGGAGCATCTGTGGGTTTGGCCCCAGCTGATGAACTTCCTCACACATCCCTCCACACATGTGCATCCCGCTGTCGCAACACTACTTGCTGATACTTGGCAGAACCTGCAGTATCCTTTTCTGAATAGGAGGGAGAACAAAAAACACTTCAAAGGGATACAAAGGATTTCTCAAGAGCTTCAGTGGTAACAGGAAGGCTTTTGGTTTTGGAAAACATCTGTTCAGGTAGTGAAGACCATAAACTCCTGAACTAGACAGGGAAGGCAGCCAGACATCTAGGTGTTGGTTCCCTTTCCATGTGCCTAGTTACATGCAGGTAATACGTCTCATAGTGAGAAGTGTCTGATGGTCTGTCATACCATAGTCACTTATACTTGGAACTTCCTATTTTGACTGACCATGACTCCCCACAGTGAAATAACTGTAGTTATTCAAACCAACCTAAGTTCCGGTCACTTCTCTTAATCTAGTCATATTATCTTGTTCTTAAAAAATGAAGAAAAATTCACAGCAAGCTTTTCCATTGGTACATTTCAATAAAAACAAAGTATAAAGGCAGTCAGCAAATGAGAAATGGGTTAGAATCAATAAGGCTCATATTGTAGGTGCAAATTTTTTTTTTAATTCACGTTTTATCATTGGCCCTTTTGAAAATAGTCTTCTCACAAAATGGATCGGTTTTGGCTTGCAAAATTGCTCTACCACTTTAAAAAGCAGTGTTCCATAAGAATATACATCTCCACTTCTTGGTCTTCTCTAGGTTATGGAAATACCTGCTCAGTGTGAGCTGGACAACGGAGGCGGGGGCTGAGAAAAGGCTCTTCTATTCCTACTCTTCAAGCTGTGTTCACTTCTCTCCTTGCTTTTTGCAAAGAGAAAATGAGCACAGATGTGTCTTTCCTACAATCGTTTGGCTAACCACAGAGATGCCAATTTATTCTCCCCTTGATTCATTCTCACTCAGAAAATTAATTTCTAACCTTCAGTATGGCAAGAAGCACAGAAACAAAGCAAGTGGATGAGAGTTTTACAGCCTGATGTATGTGATGCATTAAGTCAGCCACCAGGACAAGCTTACCGACTACAACAGGCTGGACCTCGGAACACGACTTTGCTTTTTAAGAGCTACAGGACAGCAGAATCCCTGCTTCCTCACTGAAGGGAAGGCATTTCAAATATTAATTTTCCCAACCAGTCTTCCTGCTTCCACAGGGAGGGCTGAAACGCTGCAGGTTCTCCAAAGAGAAGTGGCAGAAGGAAAACACTTTAAAGAAACACTGGCGTAAGATGCGTTTACGTAGAATGCTGCACCGGTGAGGGGTTTGCATATCTATTTGCTTTTAGATCTACCTTTCCACAGGGCTCAATGAAAATAGGCGGAGACCAAAATCTATTTTTAAAAGGTTAAAACATAAAAAAAAGTTGTGGACAATTACAAAAATGTTGCTTAGCAGCAGCCAGCCTCTCACCAGTTCTTTCAGTAATGGCATTAAAAAACAACCTGATTAATAGTTCAAGACATAGTGCTAGGCAGAAACCTTTTCTCAGTGTTAATAGCTCCCTTGCACTCTTCGTTCTGCTCTTTCACTGTCCACTGAGAAAGGCCAGATGTCCTTTGGTGCATCTGTTGGCATAATGACCTTTTTCACCACACTAAAAGAGAAAGAGAGAGGAGTTATTACACAGTTACAACTTTTTCCCCTCTAGCTGCCTTTATTAAAGTAGCTGGCAACTTGTTCCAGTCTGGAAGCTTTTCTGTGCATGGAAGATGCAGCATTTAGCAGGTGAAGTGAAACACGGTGTCCCATGGGACATGATTTACGGGCTATTTCTACTCTCTGGAGCAAAAGGTGCTTCTGTGCTGGGATCGACCTGATGCCATGTTATTATCACACACCACAAAGGAGAGTGCTCTCAGCACACTGCTACAAACAGCAAAGGCTGTAACACAGAAGGAGAATTTCAATGTTTGAGGCTTCCAAAACGACTCCATCTGACACGCACTACATCAGAGACACATAGGGACTCTCCTGATAAACTATCCTGAATTAGAGAGAGAAAAGTGCATCTGAACAGGAGATTCACGACTTTGTACCTTGAAGCTATTCCAGTCCAGAAAGAAATGCCAGTATCTGATGCTACAGCATTCTCCAGATATATAATTTACTTGCAGCTAAAATAATAAGCAGCTATTAAAGGGTTTCAGCGAAACAGATTCAACTACTTAATATCCCTGTCCAATCACAATAATTTTTACCCAAACAAGCACTTAAGGCACAGAAGTTGGCATGTACGACGACGTAACTGTCAAAGCTGGTGGGACAGGAAGATTCTTTGCCCTTTTCTAGCGGCTAGGGCTGGAGCTTTTGTGGAGAAATAAACAGAGATGGAATCTCAATTGTGTTGAAGTTTTACCAGTGCTCCCCAATGAGCAACCAAAGTGAATTCCTTCGTTTGACAGTGACAGGGTGCACTTACAGCTGCAATACTGAACAGTCTTTGCATATTCAATTTCTGGTACTTGCAAAGACCTTCCATGCTAACAGGGGAGACGAAAATTTTTCTACGGTCACCAAGTATAAGCAAATTAACTCATGAGACAAAACTAATATTAGTTCTTATTTTGAAACGTAAAGATCAGCAGTCTCACTTAACCGTCATTGTGGTAGGGCTTCCTGTTTATTAGCAGATGAGCAAAGTCTGTCCTACTGCAGCCTTAATTGTCACAGTAAGTCCATGAGCTGGCAAACTAGTGACCTAGAGGCCTCAGAACTCGATGCTAATTCCCACAGCTGTATCCACGCAGCAAAATGGAGTGTCTATTGAGCAGCAGAGTGCACATTTCATGAACCTGCTTATGCTGTGAAAAAACCTTTTGCAGGACCAACACCCCTTATCACAACAGTTCGTTCCTTTGCCTGCGGCAAGCAACCAGCAGCAAAGCAGCGTGATGTAGTTCAGGTGATGAGCACTCTGTACTTCTTAAGTCTAGTACCCTCTGCTTCCCTCCCCTCTAAATTACCTTGTAGCAGGTGACCTGCTCCAACGGCCGGGGTCCTCTATTCCCAGTGTTGTTATTTTGAGATTGCATGACTCCAATGACTTGCGGTGTCCTCTGTTGGTTAGGAGAAGAGTTCCGACTCATTAAGCAAATCAAGGATAAAGACCTTTAAGGTTGTTATTTTATTAAGAAGGGAAAAGAGCACCCCACATATCAAGTGATCAATTTTCCTTCAAATCTGTGTGTGGGTGCTCTGCCAGCTGGAACACCAGCGAGAAGAAATCAAGCACCAAGGCTTACAAAGGCCAGCTATCCTGCTTTTCTCTGAAAGCACATTTAGAGAGTAGGTTTAGGCCGGTAAAATATCATTGCCATTACTGAGATGTCACACAGATTACAAAACTGGCAGATGGCCGCACAACCACGTGACGTGCTTCTATGTAACGTGGGAGTGTTTTGTGACTAGATCTCCATGTAAAGTTGGAACAATTGTAGGGCTTTCAGCACTATAATGGCACTCAGGGTTGGTCGCTGCTTAATTCTTGCATAGCACCCTCCCTGCCAGGCAGTGCCCCAGGCAACAGAGCTGCCACTGCTGGCCTCTGAGCAAGAGGACAGTACTAATGACTGAGAAGGTTAAGCAGGGCAAGGGGAGAAACAGAACAAAGCAAAACACATGGACGAAGGCAGCAGCAGTCTGTTGTGATCAGATGGTGGACATTAGAAGGCTGGGAGGAGGGGAAAGAAGGCAGTGCTTTGTGGTTTATTGGAATTTTGTCTCCAAGTTCTTAATTACAAAAGGGTATCACACCCTGTTGTAAAATAGGAAAGGTTTTCCCTCATTCAGTGAGTATTTCTCCAAGGCTTTCCAGCAAGCGGGATCCAAGAGCCCAGGTGTCCAGTTCTGACCACTAGACAATACACCCTCTTTTAAAGCACTGTGGGAAATGCTTCAAGGCTGGGCGTGTAGGGGAGGCAGGGGAATTGTGTACCTTTTGCTGTGTTTGTGTCGGTTGAGGCAGTGGTGGTTGCTCTGTGGTTCCCATTGGCAGTTCAAACCGAGGGCTGGTTTAGATGGAAACAAGAAAATTGATTCTCAAATCATATGCCAACATTTTACCATCAGCTCAGTCAGGTAACTCCAAACAACAAAACAAACATTCAGCCAATTAAATTTGGCTCACAGGAAATAGACTTCCCCCTCCCCACTTCTCTGCATTCTGATGCTCGGCAATTACATATACAAAAATGACAATCCAGTATGCAATATATCCCTCTACCTGTGAAGTCTTCTGGAATATAAACCCATGTGACCCCACTGCACTGATGGCATCTGATCACCACACCAGAGTTCTCACTGGGAACTCCCTGAAGAGGCCCTGCCCCACATCCTCAAACTGGGACAACAAACTAAATGTTGGCCAAATCTCCAAAGCCATTGGGAAGCACTGGAGCACCCTCATTTGACATATACTGGATTACAAAGGAAACGCAAGATTACAGGACAAGCCTGGAAGCATACTCACTGCATGAATTTACAGGTAGGCCCCTCTGGACAGAATCCTACTAGATAATTCACACAAATGACTCTTCGAGTGTGCCGGTGTCTGCAGAGGGGACCTGCAACACAAAACTCAATAGTTCATGTTCCACATATACATACCCCAGCACTAAGTAGTAGCAGGTACACAAGCAGATCACGCAAAAAAAGAATAGCAACACCCTACCCTTGATTTATAGCCACAGAAGCAGCAACTGTGTGACATACATACCATGTTTACAGAAGCCTCTGTCATACCAGGGACAGTCTTTGATCTTAGACTCCGGGTCAATGTGCAAGAATGGACATTCTTTGTTACTGCATTCCCCTGTACCAAAGGCAAACACACTTCTTAGTCAATTGTGCCTCTTCAAGATCAAATGGCTCCCAAAACATTACCTGGATCATGTAGCTCCCGCAAAGCTGCTACCAACGTGTATTAAGTTCAGGCAAAACAGTCTTACTGCCTGCCTTAACCTAGATGAAGAACACCAAGGACTCACCCCCGGCAAGTAAAGTTCTACCAGACTGGATTATTTACATGTGCTTTTAAAAACAATGCAGAAACTAAATTTGAGAGAGCAGTCACAATAACAAAAACCAAACATTTAGTGCACCAGAAGTGTGGAGAAACTACAAATTGCGCACTAACCTCAATCCAAGGAAACCTACAAGACTGTAAGTTTCTGACAGCAAGTTGCCTCATTATGTCCAGATCTCCAGAGCTGGAAAGCAAGTGCATAAAAGTTTTGCACTCCCATGCCCTCTGCTGCTCATCAACTCCCCAAAATAAGAGTCATGCAAAGACCAACTGCTCAGCCTACTCATCTCGTACCCAAAACAGAACGGTAAGGCATAATACCCAGTAAAAACTTGAATTTCCCCCCTTTCCCCAAAGGACAAGCTCTTGAGAGAGAAGACACCTACAGTATGTCACAAATTTAGGGGGATAATAAGATGAAGGACTAAGCAGACCTCAAAAAGTACAACCTAACAATATCATCAGACACAGAAGAACTGTAACGCTCTGAAGACGGATGAGAGGGATGTACCAGGATCCTCTTCACCAGACTCCCACACCAGCAAGGAACACTAAGTAGGAGCTACAATGCCCCTTACCAAATTTGGAGTAGAAGTAACACTCAGGCATCTTGGTCATGTCGTACTCGTGCAGAAACTCGCACTGGTCTCCCTTTTTGCACAGTCCTCGTAGCCAGTGTTTGCAAACAACTGTCTTTTCCCCACTGATGTGTCGGAATGGGCACATGCCTCCTGCAGAAGGATAAGACAAGGAGAAGGGAAAAAAAGAACCATTAAAATCTGTGGCACATGAAGGTGCAGGACAACAGCAATACCCCGTTCCCCTCTGCAAGAAGGGTCTCAGAAAACATAATTTTTTCTTAGGAATTAAGGCTTTAGTGGCAATAGCAAAAAAGGGAACTCCAGACAAGTCTTATGTTACCCCCTAATGAGCTAAGCAATGTAGCCTCCAGCTCTTAATCCTGGCAGCCACGAATCACAGCAACTAATACAGGCACATCCACAGCAAGGTCTGCATGTGGTAAGTTCAAGCCTTCTTTTACAGGTAACTTTGCTTATTCACCTCCCAGCTTCTTTAAAAAAATATCATTCTTTCCTAATTGTTGCAGTTATTCCAACATCATTCAGTTTTATCCTCTATGTTACCCCCTTATCTTTACAAAAACAAGACTACTGTAGACAGTGCTAGAAAACCTAGATTCCTGCCTCCACCCCTACAAGTACAACTGTACTGGAAATATTACTTGCCTTTTCCACAAGCCGCTTTTAAAAAAAATTCACAGACAGCTGCGCCTGATTCTGAAAAGAGAACAAAGAAACATAATTAATTTTAACAAAATTTTGTGGCAGCTTTTAAAATATTTTCTTCCCCAGAAAGCCAATCAGGTCCTCAATGTCAAAAGAAAAGTATTGTTTTGGTTTGCGGAATCTCCTTTCCCACATAAGTTCCTTGTTAAAGTCTGGCGCGCACAAATATCTGTATTCTTCTTGAGGGACACCGAGGGGAATTTGCAGAGGTCTGGTGGTGTTTGCTTTGCTTTTCAGATATTTAGGTTTTACTGACTAGGTTTTCCTCTACTGCTAAGTCAATCATGTCAGTGAGCCCCTTATTTACAGTCCTGACAACTGACAGTCTCCTGTTTTTTGACCAGAACAGCCTGAAACAGCCATTAGTGCGTTATCACTTGCTGATCCTGACCAACAGGTGTCACAACATTCAACAGAGTTAAAACACAAATTTAGTAGCCCAGACTGAAAATTTCAGCAAACTACAGGTCTCCTGAGAATACCTGTGTCAGATTATTAGACTGGAGGAGAAAGTTTAGAGACCACAGATATACCTAAAGATGACGTCCCCTGCCATCAAAATGCCTCATCTATCAAAAGGGCATGAAAAAAAATAATAAAGTACTGTGCAGGAAAGTGATGTTTATTCACCATAATGCTTCAACTTTCACTTTTCAGCCTGGCTAGGTATTAACTACAGCTTTCGTTAAGTAGGAAAGAAAATATCTGGACTGAGACAGAAGTTTCACAGGGAAAGCAGAAGTTGAGTGTATCGAAGGACCTAAACAAGACGCTTAGACCCTCGGAAACCTCCTCCCCTCCCCCCAGCCCCGCGACGGCTCCGGGGACAAGGGAAAAACGCCGACCCCGAGTACCCCGGGGAGGAGGGAGCCGCGCAGCGCCCGGTGCCCGCACGCACTGTCCATGCCGGGGAAGGGCAGCGGCTGCGCCCCCAGCTGCTGCTCCACGGCAAGCTCCAGGTCGAACTTGATGTGGTCCACGCTGGCGATGAGCTCCTGCATGGTGGCGGCTGGGGGGCGGCGGCAGCGGGAAGGAAGGGGGG
>NW_010564583.1:0-4190 GCF_000687285.1 Phaethon lepturus | reverse complement strand
AGGTGGGGTGGGTCCCGCCTCCCGGCCGGCAACAGGACCCAGATCCCCCCCAGATTATTCTCAATAGGGTTATGAGGGGGGGCTGCAAGTCACCCCGAGTGCTGGAGTGCTAAGGACGCCCCGCGGGAAGCGTTTTCGGGGGGAGGCCCTGGGGAAGCTGGGGCCGGTGGGGATGGATCGCGCTAGCGCCGAGGTGTGCTTGCAAAGCGGGGGGAGGGCCGTGTGTTTAAAGAAAATGAAGAGAGATGGAGAGAGTGCTCAAATAAAAACCGATGGAGGCAGCCCACAAATACTGTAACAGGTTTATGGTGCCACACGGGACAGTGTTTAGTCTGTTCTTGAAGACCTCCAGTGGCCGAGATCCCAGTGGCTCAGAGGGCACAACGAGTCCCTCTTCCCCCCCTTCCCTTCTTAATCACTGCAGACTTCTCCTAACACCTACCCTAAACCTCTGCTGTAGCATTCCGGGTCCATCGGGTCTCATCCTACCCACCACCGTGACAGAGAACGGATCGTTTCCCTCCTCTACAGCAGCCTCTTGCAGGTTTGAAGACATGCCCCAAGAGAGGAAAGCGGTTTTCCAAGCTGAACCCCATCAGTTCCCTCCATCCTGTCACAAGCTGCATTCCCGATGCCTGAGCCTTCCTTGGTGCTCTGTGCTGAGCTCTCCTCAGGAGATGACATCTCTCCTGGATCGCTCCGTGCAGCGCGGCTCACGGCACCCCAGTAGCACCAGGAGAGAGCAGACATATGGCTTCACACATCTGATGGACTGCAACCCCTTCTTCTATACACTCTGGTAACATATTTGCCTCTTTTCCTGGTGGCAGGGCACTACTGACTTGTATGCTGCTTGGGATACATTACCATACCCTACATCCTCTTTTGTAGGATAGACTGGAGTTATTCCCATCCCTGAGTTACACCCGTTGAGTTACTCCCCCATCCTGCTTCTGTGTAATTCATTGTTCCTGCTCAAGTGAAGTACTTGTTCTGCTGAATTGTATTTTGCTTCTTTCCTTCCATCCTAGGCTATTTCTCTCTATTACACACACACTATTTTCCCCAATTTCTCAAGATATTTTTTGTTTCTAACCTACCTCCAGTTCTTTTTAAGCTCAGGAAATTTAACATCCAGCAGCAGTGGAGTTAACCATCTTTATCTTCTTGGCAGTACAGGCTCCAGAACATACACCCCAGAAGTCCTCCCATCTTGGCAGCAAATCACTGAAAAATATTCTGAATTATGTTTCTATCTCTGCATCTGTGGTACTGCAGTCTTCATCTAAGACAATCAACTTTGAGACAGAGAAGTGTGTCTTGACTCAGAGATGGCCTACACAATCTCTTGAGGTCCTTCTCCACGCTATATGCCCTACAGTTCTACAAATGGTCCTATACATGTATGCTGTCAAGGGAGAGGTGACACAAGAGAGTTACCCTGAGGTCTTCTGGAAGCAGTGAATACTCAGGGAAATCCCATTGTCTTAAAAACTTTAATGGCAATAACACCAATGCTCCTTTTGCTTACTCCTTGCCTCACTGCCAGCCTCTCCTAGTGGTCCATACTTTGTTAGAAATTGTCAGTATTGTTCTTTCCAGGTGCCAGTGCCTGAGCTTACAAACACATATAATACTATGCAAACAAAACCCCACATAAGCCAGGATTCTTGCATTGTGTGCCAGGCTACAGATATTTCAGCTGCATGCATGTACTATGGCACACCTGGCATCACCTGCATCTTTGCAAGATGCCATATTAGCTAAGATGGAAAATGGTTTCTGGATGAGAAGTAGCTTGAGTCAAGCTAATGCAGCACAAAAGCAACACAGACACAGAGCTGACCACACAGGCAGAACCAAAGCAGTCTCCATGAGCACCAGGGCTCCAATATGAAAACTAGCTTCACTTCTGACAGCACTCAAGGAATGCATTTCAAGGCCCGTGACTAAAATGAGGGGAGGAAAGGTGGGAATATTGTTTCAGAAGCACTTCCAAAAAAACAATCACAAAGTTTGATCACTTAGAACTCAGTGCTCCATTCAATCCATGGCAAGTCATCTGCTTCCCCCTCCTCCCCAGCTGATGGCCACTTTTAACAGAGGCTGGGCTCAGAGAATTAAAATCTCAAGGTTTTTGTGACTAAGCAACAGTTTTAGTGTGACTCCAGTTGCACGGCCTAGGATGGCGCAGTGCTTAGGACAATCACTCAGTGTGAAAGACAACCAAGCTTCCTCCGCGGAAGAATTCTCATGACTGGATCATCTTCCAGAAGAAATTCCCGACTACCAGCTAATGGTATAGTGCTTAGTGGTACCTGCCTTCTCTCTTCTCTGCTGACCTTAAGTACAAAATTTTTGAATCCTTTATTGGAAGTAGCATTCAAACCCAGATATTTCTTGTGCCAAGAAGTGCTATCACCACTGAAGACATTCTCTCAAACTCATATTTTAATCAAAACAGATCAAGACCAACCATGCGAGACTGTGGGTGATATCTTGCAATATCCTTTAACCAACAGGTACTCTTGAGAAACAGGGACTATGTTTCCAGTCTCTACCCAAGTCAAACCTAGATGTTTAAACTCTATGTTTCTTATATCACAGCTGAGGTTTTAGGTTGTGATCTGCTCCTTTTACCCCTACACCTCAGTACCGTGGCAGCCTTAAGCATCAAACCAACTTGGGCCAGGAAATCAGTAACACAACGGCACTTCTGAGATTCACCATTTTTCATTTGTCTAAAAATACTTGACTATTTTGACTTGACAGTACTGCAAATATATTAGGAACCAGATGAAGCTTTTTATTATTTAAAGCAAATAAATGGGGGAAACCACCCTACCTGGCCATCCTGTGCTCTAGGGGTCAACAAGGTGGCTGGCAAGTATAAAGCAAAGCACTCATCCTGCTGACCCTTATGTTAAAAGCAAGCTCAATTTTGAGCTCATTTTCAAGCCTGCAAGTACTACAGCCATGACTTAGAGTGTTTAGCTACACACACGTTCATTGATCTGTGTATTACTGCTCAATATGCCTAATAAACCACATTGTATAGAACACTGTCTTTTGTTTAATTTTTATGGTGCTTGTGAGAAACCACTAGCGGAAACATGCAGACATAAAATTGGTATACTGGCATGAGTTCTAAAAGAGTGCAAGCACACTGCTTAATTGCACATCTTCCAGAGGTTATATACTACCACCTGCATGCGTATTAAAAATACATAATAAAAATGCTGCTGAAGAGGAGTTGTTTTGCCTGGGCAATAGCCTTTTCTCATAGCAGTCTTATTTTGATGGATATCAGAACACCAGGTCCGTTGCTGTGGGTGCTTTTACTAACAGTAAAATATACCAACAAATAAAATCAGCAGTTATTATATACAGTAAATGGCCTCTTCAGCCTGCTATAATGATTACATTCACCCACAATAATAAATAATCATAACAGACACCCAGAGCTAGATCCTGGCACATAAGCTAAACCATGCAAAACAGGTTCATAACTAGCTTCAGCGGCTGGCTGATGATTTTCCCAGAATAAACCGAGTACTCTGGAAGTGATGGAAATTCAGAGCTGATGCCTGCCTCCCACCTTATAACACGTGTGGGAGAATAGTGATCAGGACAAGGTACATTGAGAGCCCTACAAGCTCTTGCAATTCATCCTTTAGCCCCAGCAGCGACAGCCCCCACTACTCAACAGTTACAGGACGATTCGTGACGTTGCTTCAACTCCTTTCCTGTCTGAGCTTATGTCTCAAGGGAGACAGCGCTGTGAGGTGAGAGCTACTTTGGGAGTAGGTTTCTCCCAGTCTGTATCGCTGAACCTGTTTTGCTTTTCAGAAACATCCCTCAGCTCAGGCTGAGAACAAGAACATTTGTCATGACCATGGTTTAAACGCCCTCACGGTAAACAGCCCCACCCAATTTGAGTTCCTTCACCAGTATTTACACAGTAGGGCAATAACGGAACACACTGAAAGGACACCACTTTATTATACACGATTAGTATGTACTCTGTGTTCGAGGCTTTTTTCCTTTTTTTTCATTTTTTCGTTCACTTTCTTCCAAAGCGTTATATTTCGCCGTGCCCGAAGGCAAAGCGTTGAACTCCAAGATGGGACCTTCGCACAGGGTTGGAATATCTGGGTGGACTGCCTTCACCCTTTCCACTTCCCAATCCC
>NW_010564582.1:8915-11035 GCF_000687285.1 Phaethon lepturus | reverse complement strand
AATTATTAAAATATATTATTTTATATACGTGTGTCATTCTGATAGCTCTGTGTACATTGTGTCTCATCTGTATTCAGCACATCACCAAAACGTGAAGAAGAAAATAGCCCCTGAAAATAAAAGTACAAGAGATAGGAGGAGACACGAGCCAAGAAAAACGCAAACAGCTCCCCGCCTGTATTCTGACTTCCCAGCGCCTCTGTCACTCCCACACCCTCTGAGCTGCTGCGTACAGCTCTTAGTGGTTTGGACTCGTCAATGTTCAGAAACATTAATATAATCTGCTCTGAGATCTGCACGTATTATCCATACTGATATGTAAAATAGGCAAGAAGCAGTGTATTTTTGGTGATTTTTTTTTCCCTTTGTGCATTTTAGCTCAGAACAATCTAATATAAAAAACCCCAATGCTCGCCTCCAATAGCTTAAATGTCATTTTTCTATTATTCTTACAGTCTGGTCTCAAGGGATATAAAGGGCACCACATCACACTCAGCAGTGACGAGTCACAGAGCTTTTCCTTTACGTGATGGCAGAATGAGAAGCATCATCCGAGACAGCTGGAAGTAATGCCTTTCCCACCCTTTCCCCATGACCACAGGTTGGAGCAAGCACACAACTTAGTAAGGACGGGACGATGAAGATCTTCCAACACACAAGGATGAGGTTTCCCGTCACAAAGCCTCTTTGTTTCACCAGAGTGGCTGGAGGACCTGTAAATGCCGAGGATGAGGAATGTAGCCATGGGGAAAGGGGCGACCTGTTGTGAGAGTGTTAGGTCTTGGTGGTGAGATCGCTGGCTGGTGGGACCCCAGATCCACCTGAGTGGCGGATAAGGAGGGCACCGCTACTGTAAAAACTGCAGGATTGTTACAACATGAGATTATCAGAAAAAAAAGAGCATTTTCCAGAGGCTGCTGCCCCCAGGGGAAGCATGGTCCTGTGGGGTGACAGCGAGCACCCGCTCCCTGCAGGGAGAAGGGACCGGCCCCACAGCAGCCCTGCAGTACATAAAACCAGCAGAAACATCTGCTGAGCGGGGGTGCTGGCAACGGGGTCCTACTTGTTCATATTTCACATCTCTGGCGCCTTTATCAGAAACATTAACTCCGTGAACTCCTCTTGGGCTGGGAGGTTTGCGAGGATCCCTTGACAAGAGAAGATTAATCCCTCATTTGCATATTTTAGGAGAAAGCTCCCTAGGAAATCACGTAAGTGTAATTTTCCTACAGTCTCCAAATCCCTAGCCACTTCCAGCTGATGCAAATAAAATCTCGTTATTCAGCTTACGCCAGAAGACTGGCACCTCCCCCCAGGATGGAAGGATTATCTGAAGCCAGGAGGAGAAATTGGCAGGTCAAACTTCTCCTCATATCCAGCAGTTTCATGGTGTGATTTTTATCAAGAAGGAGTTTTAATGTCACAAACAAAACAGCAACAACCCTGCCAATAACAGCAATGCCATGGCCCCCACGGCTCGCGCGACAGTGGGCGCAGGCGGCGGCTGCTGGGAAGCGATGGCTCATTCTGGTACTGGCGAGAACCAGCGATGCAGCGGCCGGACCCGTCCGTCCCGAGGGGACCCTGCAGGACCAGAGTCACCCTCAGCCCAGGGGCTGCATCAGCCCAGTGTGAATTCAGCAAAGGCTGGGTTTGGACGCAAGTGTGCTGCTCTGCACTTCGCTCCTCTCCCTGGCTGTGTCGGGGCAGGTCCAGGCTGGCATATAGCGGAATTTTCCAGTCTGCAGTGAATATTTTCTACTCTGTCAACCTTTTATTTAAATGACATTTGGCTGCAGTGCTAAAAGTATGATATTGAAAATCAATAAGTGGAAAATGTTTGAAAGCCAATCTAAATCAAATATTACAATATGGTGAAGTTAATCATCTGAAATTAACCTTATAACTGCTCAAATCGCTCTAATCTACAAAGAAAATCAATATAGGCATATCAAACCCTACTCCAAGCTGCTGTCTGTTCCAGCTGACCATGCAAATGAAAAATAATAGCCAGTGGATGCTTATTGCTCCTTATTACACGTTAACACTTCGCGTGGGGCTGAGGTGGTCAGACAAGGATTCCCCAGGGAGACTTGGCCATGAGCTGCAGGCAAAGGCTC
>NW_010564582.1:0-8883 GCF_000687285.1 Phaethon lepturus | reverse complement strand
AAAGAGAGCCACCCCAGCGGCAACCCCCCAAAAAGCCGCTCCATGGCAGTTAATTTCAGGGCGCCAGTCGGAGCCGTGAGTGACTAACAGGCTGTTTCATGAGGAGAATTGATTGTCCCTGGATGAAGAACAGCTGCCCGAGCGCAGCACCCTGCACCCTCCCAGGCTCCAGCCCAGTCCCAGGCTACGCCCAAGGTGCCCCCGGTGTCCTGCCGGTGATCGGAGCCAGCTCTGGGCACCAGGCGCGGACACGGGCACACAGGTGCCCACCAGCATTACCAGCAGTGCAGGCACAGCGCCCGCAGCTACCCACCCGGCAGCACCCCCAGGCGCTCACCTGCACCGCGCGCCGCACCACGCGCCGCACACTGCATCACACACTGCACTGCACACCACACCACACTGCACACCGCACACCGCACACCGCACTGCACACCGCACACCGCACCACACTGAACACTGCACCGCGCACTGCGCACCACGCACTGCGCACCGCACACTGCACACCACACTGCACACCACACTGCACACTGCACACCGCACTGCGCACCGCGCACTGCGCACTGCACACTGCACACCACACCGCACACCACACTGCACACCGCACACCGCACACCACACTGCGCACCGCACACCGCACACCGCACCACACCGGTGTCCTGGGCCGCGTCGCAGCAGCGGTCGCAAACACGAGCACCGCTGAGGTGGCAATGCTGCCTGTCTCGGGGAATTTGCCCCGCCGGGAGCACTGCTGGCTGCGTCCCTGTCTCCCAGCGAGCAGCTCCAAAGCCCAGGGCGTTACTAACCTGCCCCGGTGGGAGCTGCAGCCCAGCAGTGGGGGGCACAGAGGGATTACCCTCCTGTCCAGCCACATCTCCGAAGTGGCCATCAACATGGCATTTGCTAAGAGGCTCTGGGATATGACAGTGATGAGTGCTTTGATAGCAGATAGACATCTATAAATAACAACAGCTTCTCTCAAAAACCTCATTTTAAAATAATGAAGACATTTCTTAAAGTGACAAGTGTCTCAAATGTTGATAGTAAAATCTGGGGGAGGCTCTTTTTGATGTCTTGGGAACAGATGCAAGGAGTGAGATCTCAGCAGCAACCTGCATAGCCTCTGGAACCCATGATTAGCCAGAGACAGAATGACCAGACGCTTTTGCAGATACTCCTCATGGGCCCCAAATTCAAAGATGAATGAAGGTTCATGAGTAGATGTCATTGTCCAGAGAGTGTGGCCACTTCTCACCAGTCCTTCCTGTGTTCAGAAGGAAGAGCAGCACTTGCCTCCAAGGTCCCGTTGCTGGTAGACCTCCCCGTGCACACCAGCTACCCCAAGGTCAAAATATTTTCTGCGTTACGATAAAAGAAGAAAATAGTGCCAATTTTCTAGCTGCCAATCTGGCATGTGTCAGCTCCTCTCTCTGATTCCTCACCCAGGCCAGTCTGTGAAGGTGCAATACCTGCACAGTCGCACCAACTCCAGTAGGATTTCAGTGGCCATCTCCAAGCCCGGAGCACTGCTCCCCCCAGGGGGGCTGGCAAGACGGTTGCAAGGTGGTGGGTAACAAGTGGTGAAGGGAAGGTACCAGTGGCCGCTGCTGGCTGCACTGGATGCTTCTGGATTGCTTCCTTTCATCTCAGATGAAGTTGGAAGGAAACAGGAATTTTTGCTCATCATCTGGGTGCAGGACTCAAGGCTGGGCTCGGGGTGGCTCTGCTTCTTCCTTTCAATCTCTTAAGCCTGTGAGAACATTCCTGTAACCTCATCCCCGTTGGAGGGAAGGGACCTGCAAGGCACCTGATGCTGCTGTCCCTTCTGGGCTGCTGGCACAGGACAGGCAGCGGCACAGGAGCCAAGAGCCGCACTTTGGGCCGGATCATTTATTCCCGAGGGTAAGCAGTGCCCTGAGGCGTCAGCCCATGCTGGAGGAGCCCAAGACTCCAACCCGATAGAGGCCTTGGAGGAGAGCACCCTCCACCCGGCCCAGCCAAGCACAGGGCCGCTGGCCTCTCGTGCCAGGTGGCCCGGCGGTGCCGGCAGACAGACAGCCCGCAGCAGACGGACAGACAGACAGCCTGCAGCAGCAACGGGCGCATCCCCGCGCAGAGGTGCCGCTGCACTCGTGCAGCC
Source organism: Phaethon lepturus (assembly GCF_000687285.1). NCBI lineage: Eukaryota > Metazoa > Chordata > Aves > Phaethontiformes > Phaethontidae > Phaethon > Phaethon lepturus. Next base: position 6,743 of record NW_010564582.1, on the reverse strand, counting down.
CACGGCAGCAGCTCCCCCGCTGCTCGCAATTAGCCTTTGCTCAATATCTATTTCTGAAGTTTTTCCTGTGTTTCAGATGAAGATGTAGGTGATGCGTTGCCGCAGAAAGAGGGAGGAGAACAGGTACTGAACTGGGTAGAAGAGGTCCCAGAAGCAAACACGCTGGCTGGGAGGCTGGAAACGCTGTTTGAAGCAGCAGGTTGCCACAGAGTGATTAAGAACGGCCCTTTGATACTGGAAATGTATTTTAATGAGGTTTTCCACAATATATATATCCCTTTGGTTCCCATGGAAAGGCCTTACACAATCCTCTCTTGCCTTCACTCAGAGGGACACCAAGATGTGTAAAAAAATGTTTCATTTTTTTAATACTTTAAGCTGAAAGTGTTTTAAATAACTGGTAGCTTTCTCAGTGCTTAAGAACCTCTTTATTTCTTTAAATTACAAAGAGGGACTGCATTTTCCGAATCAATACTCAGAATTGCAAACAACTCTCCAGGTAAGGAGACTCAACAGCAGAGCTCAGCTCTCGCGGGGGAGAGCTGGCAGTAGAGGCTTTCTGTGCAAGCTGCAGCACGGGGCAGTTTTGGCTGTGAGTCTCTGGCAGACCCAGGCTGTCCACGTCACAGGAATCTGTTATTCTGCATTATAATTTATTTTAGACTTTGAGATTTCTGAGGAAGCGACTGTATCTAATTTAGTGTGGGCAGAGTACACAGCGGCCAGGATAGAAAATCTGTGCCTGCTGAAGCCATGAGCTCCTGCCACAGTGCAAATAGTGAAGAAATAATAATTACGAGTAATGGCAAATATTAACGTCCGGGGCTCTGGCAGTGAGAGCTCAGGGGAGGGTGGCATCGCGCCAGCAAGAAGGGGTGCCGCGGTGGGGAGAAGGGCTTTGCTGCCCTGGCTGAGGCTCTGAGCCCCAGTGCCTCCTTCACAGGCCCTCGGGGGAGCTGGGACAAAAGCCCCTGGGGCTGGTACTGCCGTGAGCTCCCCCACACCACCCACAGCAGCCCCAGTGTCTCCCAGTGACCCGTGGAGAAGCGTTAGGCGTGGCAGCTTTTCCTCCGCCTCCCAGCACACCTGGTGCCGCAAGAGGCGATGCAGGAATGAACTGGGTGTGCCAGCAATTACACAATTGTAAAACAGAAGGCAGGCTTTGCCCAATGTCACTAAAACCATTTACAGCCTATTGGAGGGGACAGTTGTCCCATTAAGAAAGCAAAAGACATTCTGGCTTTCTTCAGCCTCAGGGCTTGGAAGCAAGAAGCATTTACTGCCTAATTAAATTTTAATATACTGGCAGAATACAGCTCTTGTGAATCTGTATTGGACAGTATGCCAGACTGTGCAGAAAAAGAGCAGGCTCGAGCTGCCTGCGGCCACCGGTGTCTGCTCCCGGCTGGCGTGGCGGGGTGCCGCGGCACAGCATCGCAGGCAGCGCGGCGGTCACGGTGACAGCTCCCCAGAGCGGCCATTTGCTTCCACGCACGGATGCACCACCCGGGGAGTTTGAGTCTCTCCACAGCAAAAGTGCAATCAGGACAAAAGACATAAGCACTGTGGTGCTGGAGAAGACCGTGACCCTGGCAGCACGGTGGCGGGACGACGCTTTCCTGAGCGGATCTGAAGGACAGAGGAGATGGAGCCAGGGACCTGGCTGATGTTTAGCAGGGCACTGGTCTGTGGCATGCATACACGTGCAGCAGTTTTGCATCTGAGTTTGTTACTTATACTCCATTGCTTGCTAATAAGCTACTTCTGAAGCCAAGTGGCTTTCTCTTCCTAGTAGTGCTGCTCTTTTTTGCTTGCTAACTGAGGACTCCTCTGGGGGCTTCTCTGCAGGTTTTTAATGGGCAGATGGCTGCCAAAAGGGCTGACCCGGCTCCAGGAGAGGTTAACACCTTGTACCAGTTCACGGTGTCCAGCACATGTGCTAGGAAGTTGCTCTCCTCATGCTCCCTTTTTGTCCCCAGCAGCATCTGCTGGGCAGCACGTGGCCTCCCTCCATCCGTGACCCACAGAGCAGCAGCAGACCCACAGACCCTTGCCAGGACCGAGCTTTGCCAGGCCAGAGCTCCGCACCGTGCTGAGCCTCCCTAGAAAAACCTGCTCCTGCCTTTCCTGGTGTCTACTCTGCTGCTCCGCACACTGGGACCCAAACAGGGAGTCCAGTGGACAAGCTCACTGCTCCTGGATGCCCTTTGTATTTCTGCCACACCACCAGCCCTTGCCCAAACGCCCTTGATGCCTTGGGACGTGATGGGGACCAGGAGCCAAGTGCAGTCCCAGCCTGGGTGTAGCCCACTGCACACACGTCGCCGCAAGCAAGAGGCTGGAACCTCTTGCATGCTGCTGAGGATGCCAAAGGGCCAGGGGTCCTCAGCCATTATTTCCTTGGTAAATAAGTGCCTGAAAAGCACCCTGGTGAGAGTAGTGACTGACAGATGGCCAGAAGCAGAAACAGGTCCTGGTGCTAAAAACGCTATGATTTTTAAAGGGGTGACTCATATGTTTTCATTGTGCCACAGCTCTCCTAGCGCGAAGCTGCCTGCAAGAAATGTTCACACAAGCCTTCCAGAGCACTGTGCTGAAATAAGGTGCTGTCAAAACAGCATATATTTGTGCAGCTGCCACAAGGACTTGTTATTATTGTATTTTTCTTTAATAGAGAGACAAGTGTGCTCTGGTGCACAGACTGGTAGCGATCGTCTGTGGCAGTGCTGGGAAGCAAGAGGGAGCTTGGAGAGAAGGACGGCCCAGGACTGCCACAGGCACTAGACAAAAACAAAGGGCTGAGTTTCGGGTCCAAAGCAGAGTAAGCCAGAGCATTGCTGCTGGCCAGGACACAGGTCCAAATGCCTTTGGAAAGGCACGGCTCCGAATATGGCGAGGTGCACTGCTGAGTTACAGCCAGCCAGCCCTCTGCTCCCAAGCACTGGACACCGGTTCCTCTAAACACACACGCGCCGCCCGCCCTTCTCCCGGCTGCGCTCCGGGGTCTGCAGGCACCGCTAGCTGGAGCTTGGGCTGGGTGCCGGAGAAAACCTGCTCCTCAGGAAGGGATCAACCCTACCGCCAACTCCAGAAAATCACTGCTGGGAACGCTGGAGGATGAAACAGAGACTGCAGCAGCTGCTACTTGCTCCCTGCAACATGCCACACATACATGCATGCGTGCACACGCATGGACACAGACGCACACGCATGGACACAGACACACACGCTCTTCATAGCCGCCTGCACACAAAGCAAAATGCCAAGCAATTGAGTAACCGTAACACTCAGTTTCAGTCCAGCCAGGGAACAGCCGGTGTTTGATCAATATTTTCCACAACAGCCACTTCCATGTGATAAATGCACTTATGGGGAAGAGGAACAAATTAACCTTCTGGTGCAGATGGCAGCTACTGCCTGGGAAAAAAGATGGCTCAATTCAGCAGGGAAGGGCCACAGCCAGGATTCCCGCAAAACTGACCATACGAGGCAGCATCTGGGAAGCATTAATGAAAATCAGCCCCGGTAGCGCGTGCCCACCCACCCATGTACAGGGAAGCTGAAACCGAGTCTGTCAGTGCAAGTGTCATCTGTGTGCCTCGGAGAGCAGCAGGGAGCGAGAGACTCTCGTGCAGGGAGCAGGAGCAGCTGAACCGGTAGATAATATATATACTTGGGGCAGCTGATAGATGAAGACAACAGAGGAATTGTGCTGCAGCACCGTGCACGTGGGAAGATAAAAGGCATCTCGAAAAGCACTTCCCAACGTCAATCCTTCTTCCACTAGTACCAAATCGTTTGGAGTCAAGGTAATACAGCAGCTGGCTGGATCAGAGATTACATCAGAGATTTCTCACCCACAAGGCATTTGGATGCAAATGGCAGGGAGTGGAGATGTGCCAAAGGGTACAAGTGTGAAAGGTACCAGGAGCAGCGCAGCCCCAGGAAAACCACAAATGAGGACCCAGAAGACTGGAGAGATGGAAAGGCAATTGCCTTTGCAAGGCGAGGGAAAGCCAGACAGACCAACACATAGCGAGTCCCTTCTTTGGGCTGGCTGTCCATAACCTGTACCTTAGGACTAGAGAAGGCAAGACACTTCAAGCAGAAGGAAAAAAAAAAAAGCTGGAGAAGATCAGAAACCACACAGGGATGAAGACATCCATTTCTTCCTGACTATGTATATCTGACCACTCAGGTTATTTTTACTCTTCTCCCAGCTGCAAACATAGGTGAAAATAAGTTCTTATTTCACTGCTCTGTAATCCGTCATGAACTTGAATTTATCTGTATCTGAAAGTAACCTTGTGCTGCATCAGCCTCAGCATCAAGACTACAGCAAAGGGGATTCAGTATTGGACCCTGGTCTGTAAGCTGTCCAGGAGCTCAGTTTTCCTTCTGAACCCCCTCCTTGCTTCTCTGTCGCTGACAGGTTGCACAGCTTCGTGTTCCCGTCGCTCTCACTATGGGGAAAACAACGGCACAGGATGCTCAGAGGCCAGCTCCTGTGCAACACTTCCCTCGGCTGGTTGGGTTTTTTTCTAAGATCCAAGCAGACTTTTCCTGCTGGAATATGACAAATGGAGTTGTATACTCTCATCCCATAAATGCTCCTCTGCTACTAGCAAAGTGCAGTCCCCGGTGCTCCACAAAATATCCAGAGCTGTGTTTATTGTACAGTACTGTGGGGAGAGGGCCACCAGCCAGGCAGCCCAGCCTGAGTGGGCTTCCCACCCAGCAGAGATGCTCAGTGCCTGCACTTGCACAGTCAGAGGATAAACCCTGCTCCGCGGGTGGCCTCGGGGCAGGGGTCTCACTGGGGGACTGGACCAGGCTGAAACGCTGCCTAGCTCTAATGTGCCCTCCACAAAGGGGCTCCCGACCTGCAAGGTCTAAAAACCTGCTCTGAAAAAGATGATGAAGAAGAAAATGGAGCACACAGGACCTAGTAATGGTGAACTGCAAGGGAGAGGGGTCAAAAAATGCTGTTGAAAGAAGATGAAAGCCTGTTTTTTTTTGCTGAAACAAATACACAGGGTGTGATTTTGCTGGAAATTCATAAACTTTCCACATATTCCCAGTAAGTTAATTTGTCAACTAGTAACTGCATAAATAGAACAGGCAAAAATGCTGAAAGTAGATTAAACATTGATGTAAGTATATATTGATTTGAACATTCCTGTGCCTTTGCTTGTGACACATCAATAAAATTAAATAATATCTTAATAAAATGTCTTGGTAATTATGTCTTTTCCCTTGGGTAAGTATGCCCTCCAGCAATGTAATTAAAACCAAAATTACATTAACCCTCCAGTGACCATTTGACAAAAAACCAGAGTCTAGAGAGTTCTCTGAGCTCTCATGCCCAGCCAGATTATTCTTGGTGTGCTCAGTCTAGCTTTCATGCACGCCTGCACACCCCACTTTCATTTGAACAATGGCTTGAAGAAAGATTGTCCTCATTCACAACATTCGAACACCAAGAAAGTCAGGTCCCTGCTCTGTCTGGGAATACAAAGGTGGCTTGAAGGTTCGTTCTTCTGGCGCTGGGAGGACCTGGCGCTCTGAGCCCTGGTGACTGTCCCCTGCACAAGCATTCCCAAGGCGGTCAAGCAGTCATAGACCAGAGACAGGCCACCGGCACCTCGCCGGCACGCAGCAGGATACCGCCCATTGGCCAAGGGGCAGTTCTGCCACGCCATGGCCACAATGCTCTAGATGGACTTCTACTGTGAGGCCACCAAGCTGACTTCTCCTCCTTCGGTCCCAGGGAAGTGTGGTAAAGCCAGTGGCTCCCCAAGACTCCAGGGCAAACAGCACTGACTGGAGTCACACCTGATGTTAGCACAGGGCTATCACGGCACTGGTTCCTCCTGAGAGAAAATCAGTTTGCCAGTGACACGAACAGGGCAGATGGCATAGAAATGAACATTTATCAAGAGATATTAGACAACCATTTAAAAATTTTGATGACTCACAACAAACACAGTCTAATTATGGGTCCTGCTGTGCAGCGGAGCTGTGGAGCCAGGCTTCCCCCAGGTGCGGCATGTCCCATAGAGACCCAAGCACAGCCCGGGGATGCTGGGGAGGCTCCCAAGTGGCACCTCAAAAGGCCACTAATTTTGCAACTGCTTCTTGCCTAGAGGAAATTATTCCCTTCCCTAGTTGCACTGTTTCTGAAGGGTGGCTGGATTGTTGCTGTCCTTGCTTACAATTCCCAGTCAAAGCCAGCCACGAAGTGCCAGATAACCAAGGCATTGCATCTGTCTCTTTCTGCAGGATCAAGACCACGCTCTAAATCCTGGCCTCCGGCATCTTATTCTTCACAAATCACCCTTGTTTCCAACCAAACAGCCTCCCCTGGTTCCCCCGGCTCTGCCAACACCAGCACAAACCCCTCTCTGCCTCCTGCTTCTATGCCCATCACCTGTTCCCTCCACGACGCAGGATCACAGCCAAAAACCAGCCGCCTTGACGCGGTGAGTGACAGCCAGACACAGCCTCACAGGTCCGGGGTTGGGGTGAGCGGCGCACGTCAGCTCTTTGGGGCAGAGGCAAGGCTCTGTGCTCGGCCCCTGCTGGGGTGGGGTCCTTGCAGAGTCGAGGCAGCCCGTGCACGGAGACCTGCTGCCCCTTTCCCCGCTGCGGCCAGCCAGGCACTCGCGCTCCCGCTTGGCTGCGCGTGGCCAGCGCTGCGACCTGCATAAAAAGCAGCAGCTTGCGGGCACGACAGGCAGAAA
>NW_010564581.1:3458-5108 GCF_000687285.1 Phaethon lepturus | reverse complement strand
GGGACACGCGGACGCTGCTCCTCCAGAACATCAGCTGCTTCCAAAGAGCGTATTCGATTCCCTCTTCATGGATGAAGGGATGGGCTCCCATTCCCAGGTCTCTCCACTTCTACTCCCTTTTGTGCATTTTCCAAAGAGGGGTTGATCACATCCTGGCAGATGCTGGGAGCAGACGCCTAATGGAGGCCATCTGCCACATTTCACAGGGAAAATTATTCAAACTCACTAGGACTTTAATTTAATCAGCTGGCACTGAAGTGGGCACTGGGCTTTCATGTGAGCAGGTGTGAGCACAAATCGGCAAAGGCAAAGGCAAGCGTTTCATCTCCATTCACCGAGCTCGCAGAGTAGGAGCTAACGGCGCTGCGCGGCCAGCGCAGCCACCAGCGCTTCTCACCAGTGCGAAGGCACAACTCGCTCCACATCTCGGGCACTCTGCTACCGAGAAGCGTTTCCATTAGGAAAGCTCCTCGAGTAGCCCCAGCATTCAGGAGCCGCAGCGCGGAGGGAAGATTCATTGCAGGTGACAAGACCAGATGGGGCATCGGTTACAAGTGGAAGGAGTCTGCTGGCCTCGCTTGCAGGCACGTTCATTCCCACCAGCGTCCCTGCAGGCCCCGAGCGCTGCTAACTCGAGGCTGAGCTGTTCGGAGGGAAGGAGCAGGAGGGAGCTGTCGCTGGGGACCCGTCAGCTTTGTTCAGAGCAGCTGCTGGTGCTGCTCGGAGCTCACCCACCTTCCCATCCCCTTCCCATCCTGGATGAAACCATCCCACCCTCCTTCCCCCAGATGCTTCCCATATGTGAAGTGACAGATCCACTTACTGCAAAGAGGGGGACGCACCAGCCTGGCACTTGGAAAAGTGGACAGGAGGAAAAGTGCCGTTTGTGCCACATCCTCCAAAATCTCTGCCTTACCCAAACCAAGGCAACTTCCCTGAGCCCAGCAGCACTCAGCTTAGACACTCCTGGTGCCCGTGGCTACCCTCAAGAAGAGATAAACACACGTCTGTCAGAGAAAGGAGGGTAACACAGCACGGCCTCTGCTTGAGGCATCCGCACAGAGATCCAGGATCTCTCCAAGCACGTGGTGTCTCCTCGCTGCCTCCATCACAGGCCACAGAGGGTGTGCAGGAGCATCCCACCACAGCCGCCCCACGCACTGTGAGCCCACAAGTACACAGTGAGCTCCTGCCATGGAGTAAAAAGGGGAAATGACACAAGTCCAACATGGCACAGGAGGGGAGACGGGGACAGAGGTCCTGGAAATGGTTCATTGAAGTCCTCATCTGATCACTGTAAGCAGAACCCACTGCACTGCAGACAAGGATAAAGCCTCCAGCAACCCCCAGCCAATCTGATCTACCGGAAAATTCTTCCTGATCCCAAATCTGGGGGCTCATTTACACCCAAGCCAACAAACGTCATATCATACAGATACAAGGCATTTACCACGTTCTCTCCCATCAGTCAGATCACTGTCTCCCTAGCGTAACAGCATCTCCAGACTCAACAACTACAACACGTTTAACCAAGCGTAAGCTCACCAGTGATAGACCCACAAGTGATGGACCCACGCAGACACCACAGACCCAAGGGCCAGTGGTGCCCAGGGCCCTGCAGCGCTGCTGGTTAACGCACAGCTAACCCCC
>NW_010564581.1:2414-3315 GCF_000687285.1 Phaethon lepturus | reverse complement strand
CCACCGCAGGCAGGCCCGCTGCTCGCCCGCAGCGTGCCGCCGCGCACCCCTCGCCGGCGGGCTGACGCCACAGGATCGCTTGTCTGCACGGTGCAAGCCCCGAGCCCGGGCTGAGCTCTCGGGTGGGATGCGGCGCGAGCAGCCAGAGCTCATCCCTCGGCACACTCGTCCCGGGCAGCGGGAAGGAGCACCCCAGGTTCTCTCACCCCTGGGGCTACTAGGAAACTTCACCCACCTGCCTGCTTATAGCAGCTTTCCAAAAGGCCACGGTCCAGCTTAACTGGAAAATCCATGGAGCTAGAATGAAACTGGGCAGAGGGGGAACAGGGATAACTTGGCAGCTGCTCACATTTAGTTTGCACCTTCTTCACCAGTGTGGAAGGAAACAAACGACCTGTGAAGGGAATGGAGCGCAGTGATTCATTACCCCTGATGTGTGATGATGGCTTAATTATTTTTCCTAACTGGGGAGAGACACTTTCTGACAGCAGGTGCAAATTAATTCTCCACTGTTTTAAGGAGTGATCGGCCCAGGACAAGCAGAAAACTGGAAAACCTAATTAAATCGGGAGCTGGGTGGAATAAATGGAGCAGGGAGTTTGTTTGCACGGTGCTGATGGATATTAACGATTGCTGGTGAAGGCACCAGGGCTCCCAGCAGGAAAATGGAGCTGTCTTACTGGCTTCATGCGCCCAGCCGGGCTCTGACAGTTTTGGGCGGGAGGTGTCACGGCAGTGACGGCACATGCTGTGCACAGACAGAGAGCACCAGGGCTCTCCCTAGGAGGAGGCATCTCCCACTCTGCACATGTTGAACAGAGGAGGACGGCGTTAGCAGGCTGACAGCCCGGTGTCCAACACCGGGGACCCCCGAGTCCCTCCAGGCTTTGCATCCATCGAG
>NW_010564581.1:1260-2247 GCF_000687285.1 Phaethon lepturus | reverse complement strand
CGCCTGGGCAGCGGGGCCAGGCAAGGAGCCCGTCCCGTTTCCGTGCAACCAGAGCACGGACAAGTTAAACCTCTTCGCAGGAGCCAGCGCCTGGCCTCCCATCTCCAGCCCAGGCTTCCAGAAGCAGGAGAGGAGCCACCGCAGCCCTCCCCACCCCAGCTCCGGGTGTTCACCGCCGGAGAACGGCGCCGCCACCCGGTGCCGACACCGGCTGCGGCTGCGAAGAAGCATGAAAAATAGCCAACACCTGAAGGGCTTTGCCACGGGGGGGAGCAGCCCGGGACTGATCGGAATAGCGTTAGCTCCATAATCAGGAGGAAAGAGTTTATGTTGAACGGTTGCCATGGAAACACTATTTATACTTTCCTGCCGCTCCAGATGCCGGCTCTCCCAGCCCAGCCACCGCTGTCCGGCCTTCGCAGAGGCCGGCATCCCCATCACACCCTCCCTCCGCTCATGCTTTGGCCCCCAGCTCCTGGGGCAGGGGGCTTCGAGCCCATCCGCATTCGCCAGCGAGACCCCCCACGGCCCTGGGGGGCTGAACCAGCAGCGGCACCGTGGGGCTATTCCCCAGCGCATCCAAGGGCACCTCCAGGGATTCTACTGGGAAGGAGTGTCTGGAGCCTGCCCTGTCCCACGCCCAGGCCGCAGCCCAGGACCACCCACCACTGCTCATCCCCCCCACCTGCTGTAGGCACTGCCCCATGCCCAGCCCACCCACAGCCAGAAAAGCACTCGGAGCTCAGCAAGAGCCAGGCAAGCCTGGAGCCAGGGAGATTGCTGCTCCCCGGCACGCACGTCCGCCTCTGCGGCAGCCGAGTCCCAGCTCTGGCGATGCAAAGCTGAAAACAGGGGAGATGAGCAGCATCAGGAGGTGAGATGGGTGCCCTGTTCTCCCCACTCATCCTCCTGCCTGGGGATGCTGCTGCTGGAGTTTGCACCTGCCTGTAACTCCAGGGCCCCCCCCCCACTCCACCCCAGCCCCCC
>NW_010564581.1:0-1215 GCF_000687285.1 Phaethon lepturus | reverse complement strand
CCCGGGGGTCCCCCCGCCTCCCGAGCCACACTGCCCATCACCCCCCCGCTCCAACACACCAGCAATGCTGGGAAGAGCCCTAATTACTTCTTGTTTTTCTGTTTCTCCCATCATTAAATCCCTTCTTCATCCCTAATAGTTTGGGATTATATGAAGGTTAATATGTTTCAGGTTCCACACAAGTACAGCTAATTAACAAACAGTCCCCTCAATTCCCTTTAATGCCTACACATGTAATGTGATCACTGCAATTACCTGCTTCCCAAAGCCATTACAAACCACAGAAAATTAGCTGGAACAGGTGATAAAATCCTTCTTTTATTGGTTCATAAAAGAAGCTGATCTCCAGGCAGCAGCTCCCCACCACACAGCTGGAAGGGGCCAACACCCTCCCCCAGGCAGCCCCGCCAGGATTGCTCCCTGCTCCCAAAGAGCCCCGAAACACCACTTACTCCAGCAGCCCCAAGCTTCCCCTGCCCTCGGGTGGCTAAGCCCAGACCCACTGCTTCAGACCACAGCACTAAGCCAGCCCCGCGTTCTACCAATGACAATGAGTCTGCAGTTAAAGCAAAACCCACCCAGACGCGAGGGCACCCCAGGTGAGGGAGCAGAGCTCTGCTCCCAAGGGACACCCTCACCTACGTGGTCACACAGGGCAGGAGCCGAGCCAAAGCCAGTCCTGGCCCAGGGCCCTCTGAGCAGGCGCATTTGTCACTGTCCTGAAGTAGAGCTGAGCCGCCATCCCCAGGGATGCACAGCTAACGGACCGGGGAGCCGCACGGGGAGAGGACTGTTCACCGCCCACCCCCAGAGGGAAAAGGGGAGGGAACCTAATAAAAAAAAAAAGCCGCAGAGCCCTTATCCACCACCCCATCCTCCCAGAGAAAGAGCCTCCTCTGCAGAGCTCAGGAGCGACCACGGACAAACCCCCTTCGCCCTCGCTTAGCCCCGGCCAGCGCGCTGGGAGCTGCGCCGTCCCTGCGGCGATCGAAGCGCTCGCAGTTAAACCGCTTCATGTCTGCTTTCAGGAGCCACAGAGGGAGAGACCCAGTGCCAAGGAACGCAATGAGCTCTCAGCAAATTGCTCCATTGGTCTATTAGCCCTCGTTAGAAACCTGTACCTATCAGGCGAGTTTCAATTTCCAGCTACTGGATCCTGTTGCGCCTGTGCCTGCCAGATGCAAGAGCTCTCCAGCAGCCAGCGTCTCCTCTGCT
>NW_010564580.1:0-200 GCF_000687285.1 Phaethon lepturus | reverse complement strand
CTCTCCGTGGGGGCTGCCGGCAAGGAGACCTGCAAGCCAGAGAGGATGATGAGAATGGGGCCAGGGGGCCTAGAGCTTCATGTCGGCAAGTCCTACCCTTGTCCCAGAGCCACCGAGCCCAGCCGGGTCCGTCCCAGCCCTGCACGGGAGCAGGAGTCACCTTCCTGTGGTGAGCCCAGCAGCAGCGGACGCCGAGGCGC
>NW_010564579.1:3853-4752 GCF_000687285.1 Phaethon lepturus | reverse complement strand
GGGATGTGTCGTGCCCTGCCGGCATGGGCAGTGTCCAGGTCCCTCTCCCGGGCAGAGGAGCCGGCTCTGCCATCTCCGGGGGGAAAACCCTCCCATAGCTGGTGTCTGCCTCCCAGCCCCGAGCACCAGCGGCCGCAGAGGGGCCCGGGGCAGCCTGCTCGCCGGGAGAAGGGGACGTGTGGCAGAGGCACAGCCCTGGCTGGTCGCCCACGGGCCCGCGTTACAAGCCCAGGTTAATTAAATTAAGCCTTACTGGTTTTACCACTAGGTTGTGCCCTTCAGAACCTCAGTTTCTGGGTGCGGGTGTATCGTGACATTGGATGTTCGTTGTGATATGGGGGTCTGAAGAGGGGCTGACGGTGGGTTACGGTTTTGGGTGCGAGTCTGTAAAACCCCAGACCCCGTGTGCAAGCACTGACCCCTCCTGCTGCTTTCGGGAGGAAAGGAGCTGGTGGAGCCTCTTCCTACCCCCTTGTTGAGACCCCCTGAGGGCACTGCACGGCCAGGTCGGGGCACGGATGGGGCAGGAGCCACGAGCCGAGCCCCTGGTGTCCTCCGGCTCCTGCAGCCACCTCTCACCGCAGTGATTAAGGATTTCAGAGGGCAGAAGGCACCGCTCGTTTTCTGTTCTCGTGCCAAGAAGTGGGGAAATTGTGCTTCTGCCTAGAATAAAGGATTTTTTAAAAACAGTAAAATATTTTAATAGCAGTTTAAAGGGCCACTGTCAACTCCCGGAGGCCTCTTTGCTTTAAACTCTGCAAGGATTGAAGGACTTCCACCAGCCAGAGTCTGTGTTGCTTTCTAAGCATCTGTCACTCAGTGGTGGGCCCAGCATCCTGCCCCGGCTCCGGCTCCGGGAGGGAGATGCCGGGTAAACCACGAGCCAGCCCTGCCCCTTG
>NW_010564579.1:0-3831 GCF_000687285.1 Phaethon lepturus | reverse complement strand
CGGGGTGGGGGTTGCGGGCCGCGGGGGGGAGGCGTGCCGCCAGCCGTCACGATGAGCTGGTGGAGCAGATGGAGCCAAGAGGGAGGGGAACAGGACCCTCGCCATGTAGCGGGGTCCTGAGTGCCCCCCAAGTGCTGTATCCCCCCATGCTTCTTGTTTCAGCTGGGTTTGCTTTGAAGCTTTACTGTACTTCACCGTGCGGCGGTCCTTGGGGAGAGCAGCTTCTCCATTCGGAGGTTTTCTTTGTAAATACATTGCAATGCAGTTGTAACGCATGTTCCTGGGGTAGAAAGCACCTTCTTACATTTACATTGCAATTGGCACCATGGGGTCTTGATTCTTGAGGAGGGCAATAAGGAACCAGCAAAAATATGAGTGGTAAAAGTCCCCAGTCGCTTCTGGGGAGTGCCTGGGTGGATGCTGGCCAAACCCGGCAGCTCTGCCGAGCAGCTCCCAGCTCCCTGCTGCTGCCGTGCGTCCGGGCTGGCGGGGCTGATTTTTGCTTCTCTGTTGCTTGCAGGTGGGATCGGGTTTGGACGTGCCAAAGGCAACTCCGGCTCGGAGGCGGACGATGAAACCCAGCTAACCTTCTACACCGAGCAGTATCGGAGCCGGCGACGAAGCAAAGGTACGAAATGACACCGGCACCGGTGATGCACGTGGGTGTAAGAGTAAAAATAGTTGAGCACCTTGACTGTTGCCCTGGGTGATGCTGTCTGATACAGCAGGAGTCTAGGTAAGGATCACCATACCGGTCTGGAGCGGTAAGGACATCCCAAAATGTGCTGTTTGTGTGGTGCAGCACCATGCAGGAGCCATAAACAGCATTTCCCGGTGATGGTGCTGAGGTTTGTTCCTGCCAAAAGGCAGGGCATTCAGTTTTTTTCTTTTCTTTTCCATGTGTTTTAGAACCATGAGAAATTTCTTTGATGGTTTCTAGTATCGGTTAGATTACACGTGCCCTGGCACATGGTGACTGTGTCCATCGTCGTCCTGGTGCCAGCGCAGCCATTGGGGCTGGTCACCTTAGCAATTCCTTGCTCCAAACTCTTGTTTTCTGTCCTTTATTTCCCATGCAAAGCATCCGTCGGACGCAAATTTCCCAGCTTTCCTCTTGGCACAAAGGCAATTAAAAGGAACAAATTCAAAATGAGGGCTGGGGCAGGGATTTGTAGACCAGAATCCCTTCAGGCTTTTTTGTGAGTTAGAGGAGCTGAGAAACTGAAATATCATCTGCAGTTTGAAATTAGTCTCCAGATTTCCTCCGGTCCCATCACGCTGGATCGTTTTTGTTCGGGACCCTCGGATCAAGCTCTTTGGTGGACGACAGGGCGAGCCTTGCTGCTGCATTTGATAAATCACTGTCAGGGAATAACTATGTTGGGAAGCAATTTAAAAATTGCACAGTGGGTCTGCTCCCTCCGTTTGTTTTCTGTATTAAGCCGGGCATCGGCAGAGCGCAGCACGGCAGATAGAAGCCTGCGCCCATTGCAGCAAGCACGGCCCCATTTGTTTCGACGATTAGGCATTCCGATAAATGCTCGCAGTGTGTTTATTTGAATGTGAAATTACCTCAACACCTATGATCAGCTTGATGACTGCACACAGGAATAAACACATGCATGCGCAGGGGCATATTGCGTTTGTTCCTGCCGAAAGGCAGGGCGTTCAATTTTTTCCTTTTCCATGTGTTTTAGAACCACAAGAAATTCTCACCGAGTTTAAAACGAGCTTTTGCTGAAAAGCAGGGAGAGAATTCGTGAGCTGAAGTTACCTGTTGCAGTACGAACATAGCTGCATTAAGGGGAAAATGATTTGCGATGTTTGCTTTGGAAGAGAAGGAAGAAATTGGTTGTGTTGCAAACAGGAGCAAAATAAATGGCCCCGAAAAGTCGCTGGTGCAGGGGGAAGACTTCCCAAGTGCTGAAGTGATTTTTTCAATGAGTTATTCTGAAATACTGGGCTGGGTGACAGTCCTTGGGTACTTCGGAGAAGTTGCTGAAGTTTGGGTTTTTTCACCGACCGCAATGGAAGGGGGAGATGGTGTGTGAGCGAGGTGTGGAAAATGGTGTTTTAATGAAAAGCAGATAAATCTTTGCTTTCCCGCTGCCTTGATGCCATTCCCTGTGAGGTCAAGTGCTCCATCAGTCTCTCGAAACAGGCTCACGCTGTTATGCTGGGTACAAAGATATTCTTATTGACATATATGTTGGCTTTGGGTTGTTTGTTTAAGCTTCCTTGTAGGGCAAATATAAAGGAATAGATAAATGGGGAAAATCCCTTTATTTTTCTTTGAATAAGCTGTTGTTCACCTGGGCAGCTTTGATGGCTGGGTTTGAAGGGAATTCAGGAGAAGAGCTGCCTCGTGCACTTGCACAGAGCTGGCTGTTAGATCTATGTTAGCGTTTGAGTGATGCTGCGAGAACCTGGTTTGTGTGTGTTCGGGGGCGGCTAACTGAGGGAATTGTCTTGCATAAAGTCCTCATTGTATTTTCCCTCCTGTCTAGCTAAATTTTGCCATCGCTGCGTCCTTGAAAGGAATTTTCCATTATCCTTTCATTGACTCTTCTCTCCCTCGTGGAAGGTAGGCAATAGCTTAGTGGGAAGTCACAGTACCAAACTTGTAATTATAAGTTCAGCAAAGATCCATAATTGGATGAGATCATAACTCTAATAGAGAAGGATGCGTCGTCAGATACGGTTAATTCTTACAATGATGTTCCCGTATTGATTTAGCCGTGGTTGCGTGTCATTGCAGGTGCCATCAGGTAGTTATCAGGTCCAAGGAGAGAGATTCCTCAGAGTTTCTCTCTTTGGATTAGGTTTTGCAGGATTGAGCCTAATTACTGATACTGTCAAGACATTGATCCCAGCCGACGCGATGGGAAGTTTCCACTTCGGTGGCGCGTAGGTTCGCTTTTACTTTGAGCTTTGTTGAAGCCGGCTGGTTAAGTGGTCGTGGGCTTTGTCTCCTGTAGAAGAAAGGCTGCAGGTTTCTTAGTGCCTTGGCAAGGTATCTTGGAGGGACATTCCCACAGGTAAATATCGAGCGTGGGAGAGCTTGTTCTGGTTATCTCGGGAGCAGCAGACACATTGGTATCTGGGTTTCAATGCTGGAACACACGGAGAAGTAAATCCGATCAGTCCGGGCACAAGAGGCAGGGATGGCTGAGGCATCACCTTCCGTGGTCCCAGCACACCGTGCCATGCGTCTTCCCGGCTTCTAGGTCTTCTAAGCCCCTTGCGCTTACGTTCCCCCGTCTTTGGAAAGTCCCCAGAGAAGTTAGAGGAGGGAAGAGTGTAAGAAATAATGCAGAAGAGACCTTCCCACGGGGCCTTGGTCCTTGTCTGCTGTTGGGCTCGGTCCCATCTCTGGGGTTTGAGCTGGGAGAGGCAACGCTGGTCATGGGGGCTGTGGAGCGCTGGCTCATGCCAAGAAGTGCTGTGTTCGTGCCCGCCGCCAGCGAGGCATCCCTTTTCTCCATCACGGCCCTGTGCCCGCGCCAGCTCTCCATCCTCTGCTTCTTTTTGGTGGATCCGTGTCACCTCCGCTCTGGGTGGCAGCGCTGACAGCCGGGCTGGCGTGCAGTCCCAAGGGAGCTGGAATTTGGACGTAATGTCCTGCTTTTCCAGGTGCAACAAGTCCTGGGAGAGGCTGTCGGGCCATGCAGAGCTCCGTGCTGGGAGGCTGGAGGGACCCTCCGCGGGGGCCGGGGGTGACCGGTTTGCTTCCTCCTGCTGACCCTCGTTACCGACTCCACGAGGTTTTCCAGAAATTAGATTTTCTTGCAACCTGTTTGCAACAGGTTTGTGCACACCAGGGCTCTGCTT
>NW_010564578.1:494-4597 GCF_000687285.1 Phaethon lepturus | reverse complement strand
GTGGCCCGGAGCCGAAGCGTGTCCGGTGATGGCAGCGGGGTCCTCCGCCCCGTGAAAAAATCGACTCTGGCAGGGTAGGCAAGGAGGAAAGCAAAATGCCCGTCATAGCTGGGATTCAGGAATTCTCTCCCCGCAGGGACGCGAGCTGTATCGTGCCGGACGGCTCGCTCGCGCCTGCGGTTTCGCCACGGCCAGATGCAATCTAGGAGATAGGAAAGCGGGGGCCTGGCTTTGATGTGCAACCACCGCCCCTCTCCTCTCTGCTATTCCTCCTCCTTTGTGCCAAGCCGCTGTAATAGATGCTTCCCCTCTGCCCTCACGATTCGGGGGTCCCTGGGTGGCTGAATTCATCACTCAGATAACCATCCGCGGCCACGAAGCGGAGAAGGCCAAGGTAAACATGCATCCATCCATCAGCGGGCACGCGGTGAAGCTCTCCCCCTCTTCGAGGGATTTACCCTGGGAGTTCAATCGTGAAGTGACGGCTGTGGCGAGACGAGGTGGGAGGGAAGCCAGCGCTCACCGAGCCGGATCAGTCCTGCAAATCCCACCGAGCCGCCGAGGATGCTGCCAGCGTCCCTGCCAACAAGATTCATTGGGGAGGAGCACAGCCCACCTCTGAGGTGGTCCCAGCCTTTGCCAGCCAAACTGATCTTCTCCTGCAGAAGTCGCCGAGGGGAAGGTGTTCGTGCTGCGTGTGCTGGTAGCTTTGGCAGGAAGGACAGGACAGATGCCCTCAGCTCAGAGCCATTGACCTTTTTGAACTGTAGAAAAACAAAAATGGCATCCTTGTGGTTTAAAATATCCCCCAAAAAGGCAAAAAAGGAAAGCGAGACAAATTCCCATGAAGACAGCAAAGCCCTGAGTGTGCCTTCACCGTGTCTTCCCATCTTCCCTTCCCACAGAGGCACGGACGGCCCCTGGCTGATCTCCAGAGTCCAGCTGGGAGAGCCAGCAAAAAATTTCCAACGCAACAAACTGGCTGATCTGTGCGACACAGGGAGCTGCCTCCTGAGCAGAGGGGCATCGAGCGAGATGCTCCCTCCCTCGCCCACCCCTGTTGCAAAAAAGCAGGAATTTGTGGCCTGCTGGGCCAAGCGAGATAAAAGATGTGCCGTCACCGGCCGGCACCGAGGGGCTTCTCTGGGGGATGCTGGGACTGAAGGGATGGGGTTTCTTTGGCTAAGCTGGGAGAATGAGTCAGGCTGGGGGTTCACAGCCAGCCCAGAGACAGATCCGGGTGGAAGGGGCTGGGCTGCCCCGTACCAGGCGTTAGCAGAGGGAGAGCAGGGCTGGTAACCACAACCGCACACATGTGTCTCACGGCTCCTGACCGGCCTTCTCGGCTGCTCTCATCAGGACTACTTTTAATCTTGATTAATCCATTCTTTCCATAAGCTGTTAGCACATACCATGCCTCAAGGACTCCTCCACCTCCCACCTCATACCAGTAAAGCCTGCTGGGTGCAAAGCCCTCAGAGAGCTGCTCTACCTAGAGCTGGGTTGGTCCCTCTTCTGATAAGGGTGACCTATGCTGGGTGCTACGCTGGCCTTTGCAGGGTCAGTCCTACAGAAACACACCTTTGAGACCTCTGTCGCTATGGGGTGTGGTGGGAGCTGGTCTGGGCTCAGACGAGGAGAAGGGTTGAGCAGACACGTCCACAGAGCAGCGCAGCCATGGAAGCAGTTGGCCAAAGTCAACAGTGATACTGGGAGAGGAGCTCAGGCACCATCTGGGAGAGCAAGGATCAGACCGTGACGGATCTGAAAACGTACCATGCTTGTCTGGAGCTGTCAAAGGAAGACAAAATTGTTTGCTGACAGGGTGGTGGCAAAGAAGGATGAGAGAAAGAAACAATAAGAGGGTGTAGCAGGTTCTCTCTATGCTTTGGTCCGCCCGTCAGTCCCACCCTTGGGTGGACTTGGGTCTCTTTGCACAGAAAAGGGTACAAGAGTAGAAATCCGGAGTGAAGTCAGGATCAAAGCCTTAAGAAGTTGTTTGCACTGACACAGCGTAAGAAGTAGGTGCACACTGCAACGTTTTCCTGCCATTGGTGTCCATTTTCCCCTTACCCTTCGCCCATTACTTAGAGCTCTGCCCTGTGATTCTGTTGAGTTGGCTCCGATAACAAACCTAATTTATATCTGGTGGGAACCCTGGCTCTTCCCTCCCACCAACTCTGCAAGACACAAGCGCTCTGCCTGTAAATGCTGATATAAGGGAAACGCGCTGCTCGCAGCGAGCGCTCGCTGCTGTTCCCATTGGCATGTGATATATCATGATTAACGGTCTCTCCTTCGTGATATTACTGGCCCCAACCCGTGATCTCGGGAAGAATTCAAAGTCTGGCTTATCAGCAAAAAAATAAGCTAGTTAAACTTAAAACAGCAAAACTCAGCTCAGGCTAGAGGATGATTTATTAAGAATCATGGACTTTGGAGATGGAGGGAGGGAAAGGAAGCCACAAGCCCCACATACAGTCTGTAAAAGTTCCAGTTTCTAATCTAACACGAGTGACTGTACAGCTCAGGCTGAGAAATCATCTGGGATTCATCACAAGGTAGAGACAAGCAGCTGCAACGAGTTCACGGACAGGAGCGTCGCTCCCGCGGGCGCGATGCAGAATCCAGCTCCTCCCTTCGAGCTGCTCCTGCGCCCTCCCCGGGTACCCCCATCTCCTGAACTTCCCAGGCTCGGGGTCCCGAGGGGGACGTGGCAAATCCCCGGGGCTGCTCGCCCGGTTTGGGCACAGCCTGGCTCTAACAGGACTTCACAGCATCCTCTCTTTCAGCTACCAGGAGCTGAAAGCCCCATTTGGGCAGCATCCAGTTGTTTCCTCTTAATCAATCAGAATATTTCCTTTCAGTATCTAATAACTTGTTAAAAGTAGGCACCTGTGTTGTAAATAAGTATCTGAATAAAAATATCACCTAAACCAAGGCAAATGAACTGCAACAATACTTTACACCAGCAGTTTTGGTTGTTTTTTGTTTTTTTTTAACAAGGGCAAAGCAAAACGTTGGAAATAAAGTGCAAACAAGATGTCTTTTTTCTCAAAACCTTTTGATTTGGAGGAAAAACTCACTTTTTCCACTAGGAAGCCGTTACATCCCAAACCTTCGGCTCGCACTTACAGAAAGCGCTGCAGGAGTTATCAAGGAACACTAAAATCTGAGGACCAAAGCATCCAAGCTGACACCTCCCTTTCTGCAAAAGAATCTCATTCATTCATAAAACAAACAAACAAACAAAACGCCAATCTGATCCCACCAGCTTGGGATGAAAATCATTCAGGAAGGAAAGGGGCAAGGCTGGATTTCTTAGCTTTGGCCATATCCTTCTCATTAAGGCTTTATATTTTATCGCAGTCCCTGGCAACAGGCGAAAACCCGAGGGCAAAATCACAGCTTGGCTTTCAGATGGGTCCCGAGGAGACGGGGACGGGTAAAAAGTATTTGTCAAGCCAGAAATTATTATGAGAGCATAGGTGAGGGGAAACCTTCCCTTCCCTGCTGACTGCCCAAAAGGTGTTTGGCTGTAAAGCGGGTTATAGGGCTACGGAGCGGTTATGTGGGAATGGGAATGTGCCTGGTAGGGCTGTTAAAGGCAGGGCTTTAATTCCTACCAGGGCCAAAGCCTGGGAGAACAGCTGAGCACGGCTGCTGGCATTTAACACCCAACATCTGCGTCCTTACTGCTTTGCCACACAAGGACCGCCGCCGTGGGGTGCAGACGGATGTGGGTGGCAGCGGGTCCCACCGAGAAACCTCCCGTGTGTTGCTCTTGGAGGAGGCAGCTGCTCTTTGCAAGGGCTCCCGGGACTTGTTTCACCATTTTTTGGCAGCCAAGTGCCCGTCTGTGGAGGGGGGGGGTTACCTGTGAGTTACCTTTACCAGTGCTTCTTCCCGAAGCTGTGAAAGCAGATGTTGCTCGGCTTATTGGAGACATCCTACCCATGTGTGATGCCCCAAAGCCAACGGGGATGGAGAGCACCTGCACATCTGGAAGAGGGGGACAGGATGGGGGGGGAGGGAGGGAGCAAACTCCGTCCTCCCCGCCAGATCTGCCGCCTTTCGCGCTGGGAATGCCGGCAGAGCCGGGG
>NW_010564578.1:0-301 GCF_000687285.1 Phaethon lepturus | reverse complement strand
ATGAGAGATGCGGGCCGTCACCCCTGGCCAGGAAGGCAGAGCGTCACGGAGGCGCGGGAAGGGCTCAGGGGTGTTCAGGGCACGGGATGAGCTCCTCTCCGCTCCTCCCTGCCCCTTAGCGGACAGCGAGGGCATCCCCTCTCTGCTTCGTGCCTTCTCTGCCTCGTGCCTCGATTTCTCCATCCCCGAAACGGGGGACGGAGCAAACCTTTCTGCTAAAGGGCTTCGGAGGTTTACCTCAAAATCGGCAACCCGGCGGGAGATGCGGATAACCCAGACGCAGCGTCCTTGGCGTGCAAGG
>NW_010564577.1:0-254 GCF_000687285.1 Phaethon lepturus | reverse complement strand
CGGCACGAGCACCCCCGGTTTTGGGGTCTGGCTGGGGTACCCCCGGGACCGCCCGAGGGAGTGGGCTCTCTGCAAAGGTGGGAGAAGGTAACTGGGCAGCGGGGAATGCTCATGACGGCTCTGAAGGATTCCCAAAGGTGGATTTTCATTTTTGGGTGATGCCCAAAACGCCCATCCCAAGCGCAAAGGCCACTCCCGCGTCCCCTGCTCCGCACGCGACCCTCCCGAATCCATCCCCCGCATCCTCCGTCCCC
>NW_010564576.1:0-1687 GCF_000687285.1 Phaethon lepturus | reverse complement strand
CGAGCACGCCAGCAAGAAGTGCAGCCGCTCGAGCGCGGGTAAGATTGGAGTGGCGAGGTTAAAGGCAGCTCTCCCTTCAGCACCATAGGGATAAGGCCCCCTCAGCATGGCCAGCCGCGACCTGGTTGGGCTGGTGGTGCCGACCCCACCAACGTTCAGGAGGAGTTTGTGCTTCCTCGCTAGTGTTGGGCTCCTGGTTCTGGCCCTGTCACGCACATCATTCAGCAGAGCCCCAAAGCACTTGACGTACTGACCTGCACGTCATCTACAGTTGTGCCCTTCTCCTAATTTGTGTACTATCATGGCCACGTTGAAGCATCTTAACTTCACCTGCTGTCCAGAGCAATGAATGGTTCTTTTTTTGAACAGTACTTGCAGTCGCACTCTTGTACATAACCCGAGGATCATCTGTTCATCAACATTGACCTCAGGCAGACGCATTCTGCCTCAGCTTTGCTTTCTATCTCTGCAGCAGTGGGGAGAACGCTGCTCCTGTGGCCGCTGCCCATGTGAAGCTGGGCTGCGAGCAGGCCACTGCGAAAGCTGCAGATACAAAAACTGTTGATGCCAGAAAGCATTACGTCATACACTTGCACGAACTGCAAATTCCAAATCATCAGAGTGACTCCTGCTCCTAGTGAAATTGATAAAATTAGCGTTCTTACTACTCATCAAATCATATTCATCACCCACTCCTGTGGAAAAAGTGTGGAAAACTGAGCAAGATACTAAAGGTCATCTTAAATTTTGTATCAGTTCTACATAATTGTTGCAACACTGTACAAATTGCTATTTTGCTTTGCCTTAGTCATACTCTTATGCAATTGGAGCAATTGCTATGCATATGATCAAATGACTCCAGAAATCATGCTGGTAATACATTACTGTTTTCAGGTAATAAAGGTGAGATGTTCAAGAAAAAGTGAGTGGTAAGAAAGCAGTGAAGATGGATACACAGTAGTGAGTTACTAGGATTTATATGCATCCCATTGAAGATGAGAATGAAAAGTGTATTTATGTGCTAAACAACTGAGCCGGCATCCATGATTTCATCATTGACAGCAACTAATCTGTGTGGAGTTCTTAGGAAACCTTTTCATAGGCGTATCCTTTTTTTGAGAATCACATTAACGCTTCACAGCACAGTACCATGCGGAGCTACTAGAAATATTTCTAAATGAAACGGCACATGTAAGCATCAGCTTTGGAAAAACTGGAGCATAGATCATCCACAGCAAAATCCTTACAGATTATATTTTGTTTGTATTTGATCACGTTGCCCCGCAATTGCTAAGACCCAGAAACACAAAATGGCCTTACAAAAACTGCAAAAAATCGATGTGTTGCCACCACGAATGGGATGTCGCACCAGACTCACGGCCCGAAGACACTAAGAAGCCTCCCGTGATTCGTGAGCAAGGAAAGGTGAAAACCACAAACACAATATATATAACTTCTTTTTTTTCTTGGATGTCGGGGACACCAGCGATTTCCGCACGCAGGAGACCCGCGCATTACCATGCTAGTCCTTAACGCTTTGGTAAAGCACATGCAGGCGGTACAGCAGGCGGTACAGCAGGCGGACGGCGGGCGTTAGCATGAGCGTGAGCCGTGCAGGCACCACGACAGTAAGAGCTTACCCGGGGCGCGCTGCCTGCTCGCCTTGCCCGCAAGGGCCCGGCACATC
>NW_010564575.1:0-7785 GCF_000687285.1 Phaethon lepturus | reverse complement strand
TCCTCCGCCAGCTCTCTCAGTACTCTTGGGTGGATCCCATCCGGCCCCATAGACTTGTGGGTGTCCAGGTGGCTTAAAAGGTTCTTAACTGCTTCCTCCTGGCGTATGGGTGGGTTATTGTGCTCTCCATCCCCGTCTTCCAGCTCAGGGGGATGAATACCCTGCGGATACCTGGACTGGCTATTAAAGACTGAGGCAAAGAAGTCATTAAGTACCTCAACCTTGTCCTCATCCTTGGAGACAATGTTCCCCGCCACATCCAGTAAGGGATGGAGATTCTCCTTGCCTCTCTTTTTGTTGTTAATGTATTTGTAGAAGTATTTTCTCTTAAATGATCCTAATGAGTTAAGTGAGGTTCAATAGAGCAAGAAAATACAACCTAAGGAGTTGTTTTTCATTTTTATTTTTGATGGTGTTCAGAAAAGGCAGTAAATACACTCTCAGACAAAGGTTCTTCAGACCTACACATATACATGACGAGGAAAGATGAACAAAACTTGTGTTTATTCTTTCCTTTGATAGACAGAGCTGAGATAAAATTTCTGAAGTATATCCCAGATTCATAGGATCTCTACAGTTCTCCAAAGCATACTTTAGTGAACATGTACTAAGTTTTGACTGGTACGTACAACGTAACACCCACTCATCTGATGATGGATTTGTGAGAGTCTTAGTCATCACAACTATTCCATTTTCCTGAAACTGGCTCTTGAGTTTTATAAGGGAATCATGTCTGTCTTCTTGACTGAAGGTTGAGTGCAGTAATTCAGAGTAAGGCATCATTACCATTTGCACAGTTTTAAATTTTTCCTAGTCAGTGTAGGCACTTCAGAATTCCCTGTCCCCAACATCCATATACTAATGGACATCCATTACAAATTTGACCAATATCTTTCTGAAATCAGTGAACTTCATTTGCTGTTCAATCCCTCATTAAGTTCACATTGCAAGTGTCTTTCACGTCTCTATTTTGACACTTCTTTAATTCCAATACCCACAGTACCTTAACATTTTAGAGTCCACTGCTCTAAATTCAAGCAATGTGTTCAAACAATGTTTGTGCACCCACATTTTGAACTGCATTCTGCAGGAATTCTTGCTGTAAAAAGGGGTTATACTTCATATCTTCCCTTATTCTCTTTCTTTTGGCAGTGGTTAGAGGATATAAAAATCAGGTTGTACATGCACATTTCTAAGGGAAGATTGCTACATGTTGCTGCATACTTTGATTGTGTTTTCCTTTTGATGTGTTTGTAAATAGCTGTGCACCATATGGTATATAAGTTTATTTAAAGTCATCATCTATTAGATGATTCTTTCACTGTCCTTTCTGGAGGGAGTTTTTCTCTCTTTTCACTTAAAGAAGTGAAACTTCTTAAACATGTTCCTCACATTTATGATGAATCTCTCTTGCACCCTGTTATCCTCCATGGCCTATCTTCTAGTAACTACTGTCCTGCTGTCTAAAAAGCCACTCTCTTTTGCATTCCATAAATTATTACCAGAATGTTTTTTTTATTCCTTGGTATTACTATGCTTTGAGTTTTTTTCAAATAACAACTTCCCTCGCATAACTGTGCTGTCAGGTGATATCCATGATTACTCATGTTTGAGATTAATTTTGTCCCTCAATTAAATCCATTAAACTGATTGTCTGGCATTAATTATTGCTCATAAACACCAGCTAAACCAGAAAAGACTTTTGAACAGCAGTCAGTGAGAAAATATGTTAACTTCTGAGTGTGCTGGAAGTTTGTCTTGTAAGGTTAGTAGATATGTCACATGTTATCATTGCATTTAGAATTAACATTACATTTAGAATTAACATTACATTTAACCACACATGAAAAGCTGCCCATGGAGTTGGATGCAGTAGTTTTCTAATGTCAAGGCCCATATGGCACTTCTGTTACAATTAGTGTAAGCTCATTGATGAGAAAAGGATCTTGCCTTCTGTCTGGGGAAATTTCGTTCTCAGTCTCAAAAAAACAAACAAATGAAAAAGAGAATAGTATATGAACAAGACAGAGGGAAGCATGAGGTAACGCAGAAAAGCCTGTCCTGGAAGATGCAAGGTGCTTGGTAATTTGAATCTCAGATCTCATCAAAGCACTAGAGAATGAGAGCTGGGCACTTCTTAGTACTAGTAGAGATATGGTCACCGAGTAAGTTTGAATCAGAGTGAATAACACTTTGTACTGCTAAGATTTCAATAGGACTTCACAAAACAAAATGATGGTGGTCTGTGTTGTCAAATTGCCTTTGAGTTTCTTATCAGAAGCTGACATAAAGCCTTTTTAAAAATAATATCTACCTGGGGGAAAAAAACTGTTGCTTTGTTACTCTGGAGAATGTTCCTGACTTTGTTTATGGCTTTGTAAGCAGAATATTTTCTACACTTTAATGATAGAAAAAGTCTTTTACAGTATCTTTCCCCTACTTGTAAAGCTTAGGCCTTGTGAATAATTTTGAAGGTGGATGACAGATACGAGAAGAAAAAGCAGTGGTGGTAGATTAACTTCTCTGCCTGCTCTTGAGAAACAAGTGACAGTAAAAGGTTTTTAATTTACATACAGGACTTTCTTCCACATAATTTCTGCTCTTTTATTATGATTGTTGCACATAATACACGTAAGTTGTCAGAATGCTACACGTACAGCAGAAGATAGGTGTTGTTTTGGGAAATTTCTTCACCTCATAAGAGGACACTATTTCCTCAAAGGACACATGCCTTGTTGCTTCCTGCTATGGTTTTCTAGGACTAAGAACTGCTGAAACAAAATCTGGAAAGATGTGGTTGTTTTTCAGCTAGTGAGCTCTAACTCATTTCCTATGAAGGATTTTTTATTTTCTCTTTTGCTCTAAAGACTGACAATCCACTGCAACCAAAGCAGTACAAGAGATCTCTTACTGCTATAGATAGGCTTCATCTGTTTTATATAAATACAGTGGTACTCGGAGGCTTTGGAGACCTCTTGTTATCACAGAAGTTTCGTCCTCTGAAACAAGCTTTACAAGTGTATTTTCAGGGTAAACAAAACCCCCAAAAACCCCCAAAAAACCCACCTTGGGAAACAAATATATTTGTTTGTTCAAGGACAGCACATATAATGCTTAGAACTTTTTCTCCCATCAGTGTCCTTCACTGCTTAACTGGTTCATGGCTGTCAGATCTGGAGTGGACTTGTCTTTGATGAGCAAGTTGTCTGCAGCAGAGTACAAAGGATGCTTCTTCATCTGCATCCGTTTTCTCAGCGGGCAAAGAATGGTTCATTTTAAATGTCTGATATGTGGGCACTCACTGGAGGCTTGCCTGAAGACAAAACTGAAAACACGCTAGTGAACCTCCCATTTTCTGAAGATAAACTGTTGAAGGTGACAGATACATCAGAAAGTTTATAATGCACAGGAAGTGTAATGGCAAACCCAATTATGTGTAGGGTTTCTGGATTGGGGGTTGTTGGGCTTTCTGTTGTGCTAATTACGAAGAGGAACAGAGAGAAGGTGATAAATCCTGGATTGAAGCTCACTGAGGTAATTTTTGTTGAATTTGATAATGATTACTGCTACATTGTAGACATAGATGACCTGAGAAAATGGCAGTGCATTACATAAATCATGTGACTAATTATCTCATGATTTTGATTATATTTCTTTTTCTTACAGCCAGATTTCTTTTTTCCTCTGTGGGTGGTACAGATTTGTCTTTAAATGTAGATGTTGTCCAGAGAGATTCTTCAGTCATTTAGCTGATCTGACATGGCATAGGTCAAAGAGCTTTGTTCAGTAACATTTATATTGCACTTACACTAACCTAATGTCTTCTTCTTACACTAACCTCTTCTTCAATGAGTCATCTAAACTTAGAGTATTTGCTTCTGCTTTGCAACTCTTTTCAAATCTTTTCTGGTTTATCAGAGACACTTTCTCTTTTGACCCTTGCAGTCAATGTCAGAATCTCAGTCTCAGACGTCAGCTTCTCTTGGACATGGGCTACTCTTACTTGGATTCTCTTAAACAGTGTACTGAGAGACTCATTAATTGTTAGTGTACATTAAACAGATGGAGAGACTGCTGACAAAGAAGACCAAGTGTTATTCCATTCCTACATATGCTATCAAGAATAAAAGGAAACCTTTGGAAGTGGCTTATCAATGGCTGTCATTGTTTCTTAAAACTTGCTTCCTAGGATGATACACAAATTGTTTATAAATGCTTTCTGCTGTTTTATATGCTTTACAGAGACTATAGAACTCTGGAGCTAAAGAAAAAGAAACTTTAATTTCTGTGTTGCCCATTCCATATGATCCCTGTGCATGTAACCCAAAAATCATAAACATTGTATGAAAAGTGATAGCTTTATCAAAGAAATTTGTTATGCTCCTTCTATTTTGATTGGATAGCATCACATGGGAAAGTGACTAGCTAATGGTCTTAGTAAAGTTATATTTCAAGGTCTTCATGGGCCCAGAACAGAAACGATTGTCTTGATAGCCACAAGCTTATATTATCTTTAAAGTTCATGGGTATCCCACTGGGATGGTGACATTTCCACACTACTGTCTCACTCATTCTACTCATAACTTCTTGTAGTCTGAGCTGACCTTTTCAAGTGTCTCTTTTGCCTGGAGGACACAAAGAGCAGAGACTAATATTGGTTAGTCTCCCTGGCTCTGGCCAATTTGTGGCCCTTGGACTGTTGGGTTTCTATGAAACTTAGAAATGTTGTAACTTTTGACTCTTATTGAAGTTGAGGAAAAAACAGTGTTCTCTGAATTTGATGCAGTCAAAATGGGGGGAAGAACCATGAAAAATCAGCGCTTTTACTTCATTTAACACCTGACTTCTCTGACAAGATCATTACACTTTCTGTTTTTAATTCTCCCTTAGACTGTTGAATGCTGAACTGTCAATTTATAGCTGGAAAGGTGTTGTATTTATTCCCTTACTGCATCATATAATTGACAGTGAAATCCACTTCTGAAACAAAAAGTTCTTAAAGTGCGGTATGAATAAGATTGTATTTGCCAATCAAAACCTTTCCAAAGAATGACTTTTGACTTCATGTTGCAGTTTTGTGAGTGAGGAAGGAAATGTTAATCATTTAGTATCTTGCCAATTCTATGAATCTTAATAGCATTTTGTAAGGTAAGTAATTTCTTATCTTGGGCCCAACTAGCAGTTGGACACCATTATTATAATGATTTCATATAACTGGTAAACTGAAAGTGGGAGAACTTAACAGCTGGTTAGAATACATGAAGCTTGAATAAGTTTCTTAAAAAGTTGCTTCCTTTTCAATCTTTAGATTATAGTCCAGAACCCTGGTGGCATGTCTTGACCTTGACATGAATTACCAGCCCATCACTATGTTACTTGCTTCCTCTTCATCACTGGAAAAGAGATTAATTAATTGAACAGGTAGTAATACTTAAAAATGTTTGGATATTATGCTAGAAAATTGTGTGTAGCCATCCAAAATGCCTAGAAGAGTTCATTTTTTAAAATCCAGGTAAATTAGGTAGACTGAAAATAGTATGTTTCCTATTATGCCTCAGTACAAACAAAATACCTATATGTGTGATTCTTTTATAGATATAGAAAGAAAAGTATTGCTTTTTTTTTTTTTTTTTTTATTCTCCTTAATCAAGCAGGAGTTCTCTTGAAAAAACAGAGAAACCTTCCGGTAATATCCAAGTATACTGGCTCCAGTTGTGATGGAGACTGCAATCATTAGAGACTCATTTTCCTGCCATACAGGCAACTGAACCAAACCAAACATAATGACATTGTTATTAGTTTCTTTTCCTTTTGGTCAGACCATATGAAACGTACTGATAGTCTGTCTTTCCTCCTCTCCTCCTCAGTAGATATTCAGTGTCAACTCATTTTAAACTTCTGCATAGCTTCAACAGTTAAGAATGTTTTGAGTGCTACTGCACAACATTGCCTGGCATTGTGTTTGCTCTCTGTTACCCTCACAGGCTCAATACGGGTATGTATGTCAAACACTGACATATAGCAGACTCTACTAGTTACTTCCTAAGCTCAATGAGCAGAGCTCTGTAATGTAGACTGAAAGGTCTAAACCCTACCAGTGAACAAAGATGGGAGGGAAATACAGTAATGCCATTCAGAAACACTATTCTCATTTTCTTTAGCAATTTAGAATGTTAAATTTCTAATTTGATATGTACTAAATATCAGAATTAACCTTGCCTGAGTTACCTTAATTCTACTCTGGGGTGTCTGTGCATGTTATGATAGCCCTTGGTAGTTTCATCCAAAACTTACTCTCAGGACTTCTGGTGTAGTTGGTTCTTACCCTGTGTAAGTATAGACCTTATGTATAAGCACAGAATAGCAAAATCCTTGATACTGGAAGGGACCTCTGGAGGTCATCTTGTCCAACACCCCTACTCAAGAAGGGACACCGAGAGCAGGCTGTCTAAAAGCCACGTCCAGGTGTTTTTCCACTGTGTTCAAAAGAGAGACTCCACAGCCTCTTTCTGCAGCCTGCATCAGTGCTTGACCATCCTCGCAGTGAAAAAGTGTTTTCTGATGTTCAGATGGAACCATCTGTGTTTCACTTTGTGCCCATTGCTTCTTGTACTGGCCCTGGACACCACTGAAAAGAGCTAAGTTCCATCTTCTTTGCACCTTCCCTCCAGATATTTATATACATTGATAAGATCCCCTCCAATCTCTTCAGCCTTCTCATCTTGAGGCTAAAGAGTCCCAGCTCTCTCAACCATTCCTTATAGGAGAGACGCCCAAGTACTTTCACTATTTTTGTGGCCCTTTCCTGGACTGTCTCCAGTATGTCTATGTCTCTCTTGTACTGGGGAGCTCAGAACTGAGCACAGTACTCCAGGTGTGGCCTCACCAACACCGAGCCAAAAGGAAGGATCACCTCTCTCAGCCTGCTGGCAATGTTTCTCCTAATGCAGCACAGGATACTGTCAGCCTTCTTTGCAGCAAAAGCACCTTCCTGTCTCATGTTCAGCTTGATGTCTACCAAGACCGCTGAGGTCCTTCTTTGCGAAGCTGTTTTCCAGCCAAGAGGCCCCCAGCATATATTACAGCATCACAGAATCATTAAAGTCGGAAAAGACCTCTGAGATCACCAAGTCCATCTGTCAACCCAACATCACCATGCCCGCTAAACCATGTCCTGAAGTGTCACATCCACACATTTTTTGAACATTTCCAGTGATAGTGACTCCACTTGTTAAACCTCATGCAGCTGACCTCGACCCATCAATCCAGCTTGTCCAGATCCCTCTGCAGAGCCTTCCTGTCCTCCAGTAGATCAACACTCCCACCCAACTTGGTGTCATCTGCAAACTTAATGAGAGAGCACTTGATCCCCTCATCCAGATCATCAATAAACATATTAAGCAAGACCAGCCCCAAACCTGAGCCCTGAGGAACGCTGCTTGTGACCAGCTGCCAACTGGATTACACTCCATTCACCACTACTCTCTGAACTCGGGCATCCAGTGATACAGTGAAAACCATGGGAACCTCTAGTTGAAGAACCTCCTTCTGAAAAGTGCAGATGGCCAATATAATTTTAAAAATGGTGTAGCCTCTTGAAAGTAAAAAAAAAAAGTTCATTATTAATCTACAGTTACTGACAGTTGTCTTTAAATTAAAGATAATAACTTCATATTTAAAAAAAAAAAAACAAAAAACAAAACCAGAAACAAAACCAAAAACAAACCACAAGAGAAAAGAAAAAAAATAAAAAATGACCTTGGTACCGGGGAGGATTATGGAGAG
>NW_010564574.1:0-1736 GCF_000687285.1 Phaethon lepturus | reverse complement strand
TCCAGCCACGGAGCGCGACGCGCGGCACTGGCCAAGAACCGCCTCCTCCCTCGCTTTCGCAGCCGAAAACCAGGGGCTCGCCACGAACGGCACCCTCCCGAGAGCAGGACGGCGTGGGGCTGGCTGTCGGCAAGCCAAGCCGCGGGGGGGGGGATGCCGTGGCCCGGCACGGCCGCGGGAAGGACCTCCCAGGCCAGCGGAGCCTTTGGCAAACATTTCACCCGCGGCTCCAGCACTCGAACCCGATGATTTGAGGCTGAGCTCCCTCAAGGGAGCAGCCAGCACGGGAAGAACACCCAACAAGCCGAATTTGGCATCCGGAAAGATGCCAGTCGCTAAACAAGTGAGCTCATCCCAAAGCGCACGTCGTCTCCCTGGTGCGATGCTTCCTCACCGGGTCGAGATATAACCCGGAAAAAAAAAAAAGAAAAAAAAGGGCACAAACCAACTCTCATGTCTTGTGTCTACTGCCTGGCTCCGAGGGCAGAAAGCCTAATCCACGGCCCCGCAGCGGCCACGCCGGAGCCCCGCGCCTTCGCGCCAGCACCTCGCTGCCTTCGAGCTCTGTCCGTCACGTTACAGAGGGGAGTTCATCCAATTTTCCTTTCCTTCGCCTTCCCACCCAGGAACGGTCCCGCTTGCCCATCACGGGGACCTTCCAACACCTTCGGTGCTGGGAGAAGTTCAAAAAGCAAGAACAGCACAAGAAAAGTAACAGCAACTTTTAACATTTCTTTTTTCTGAAATTTCATGCTCCAAGCCCAAGGCTGGAGGTCAGAATAAGGCAAAAATAATGGCCTAAAACCTTCTTATTTTGTTCAGTGACTAGCCAAATCTTTATATTTTTATTAAAAAAGCAACATAAAAACCCAAACGTATCTTTTTAAAAAAATACATATCCCTTTTTTTTTTTCCCCTCTATAAAAATAACTTCAGAACTTTGATTGACAGAAGGTACCAGTCGGTGGTCTGTTATTTTGTTAGGCTTTCATTCGTTTATTTGTTTGCTTCAGAAAAATAGTACCAAAACAAGATGGAATTTTTGGGGAAGTTAAAAATGATAGCTGATCTTGTTTACAAGTTTATTTTACATTCTGCTCTGTCTGGGATCACTTGGATCTACTATAGATTAAACAATATGGATAGCATCTACTATTTGAACTAGTTAATTTTATTTTAATCTTTACTCTAGGATTATATGAAATAAATTTGAATGTTTATTATTATTATTATTATTATCATCTTTTTTTTAATACCCATCAACTCAAACTTTCCTTTTTTTTTTTCTTCTCCTTTTTGGTTAAAAACAAACAAACAAACAAAAAATTTTCTTTTAAAACGCTTCTTTGAAAGGCAACAGAGCAGACGCGTCCCCCATCTCCCCGCTGCTTCGGGAAGGGGAGCGGGACGAGGGCCGGCTTCGTGGTGGAGGTACGGGACCCCCCGCGCTCCCCAGCCCACGGGGAGGTCGCGGTTGCTCAGCCCATCTGCAAAGCAGCTCCTTGGGCCAAGATTCTGCAAAACACTCAGGGATGCGGCTGAAGCTAAGCGCATGCTTAAGTGCTTTCCTGGATTAAAGCACGTGCTTTGCAAGCTCAGAGCCTCACCCGCTGAAAAGGGGGGGTTCCACTCGCTCCAGGCCGTCCTCGCCTCAGTCGTCCTGCGCGAGATGTGCCCGTGCTGGCTTGGGGGGAGCAGAAGGGGTAACCTTGACCTGCCCAGGAGGGCTCAGGGCT
>NW_010564573.1:0-612 GCF_000687285.1 Phaethon lepturus | reverse complement strand
GCATGAGAAGGCATGAGAAGGCATGAGAAGGGCCTTCCCCCAGGGGAATGACAAGTGTGGCACAATTGACACTGGACCTAGCCCCTCTCCCACTGTGTCCCAGAATGCCAGAGGGGACAGTGGAGGACGGTCACACCCTCTACCCACCCGCCCTACGGCAGTGGGGTCACTTGCCTTCTGCATGATGCCCTTCTCGTAGTAGTAGCGCAGGGAGCGGCTGAGCTTGTCGTAGTTCATGGCCGGCCGGTTCTTCTGGATGCCCCAGCGCCGTGCTACCTGCGGGGAGAGAGGCAGTGGCCGTGGAGGCTCCAGCCAGGCTTGGACATGGGTCATCAAAGGAAACCGAAATGTGGGGCAGGGGCTCGTTTCTGGGGGCTGGAGCAGCCAGGGGCAAAAGCATCACCACGGTCGCGGAGAAGTTCCCTGCCCTGCGACAAATGCTCTGGCTCCAGGCGCCGGCTGCCACAATGCCGCCACCGCCGCCAAACCAGGGGCCGAATCAAAAGACATTTGATTAGGGGAGCCTGCCAAAAAAGCTGCTTCAAAAAACCACAATTTCCATGCACGGCGTAAGAGATATTATGGGTAATTACCCACAATGCGCAGCTCGGC
>NW_010564572.1:648-920 GCF_000687285.1 Phaethon lepturus | reverse complement strand
GCTGCCGCCAGACGCAGGGCCCATTGTCAGCCTCCCCACGCAACAAACAGAGGAAAAGGCTGTTCAAGGTATTTCCTCCCGCCCGGAGCCGGGCGTTTCCATTAATTCTTCTCCGCTGCCGCCAGACGCAGGGCCCATTGTCAGCCTCCCCACGCAACAAACAGAGGAAAAGGCTGTTCAAGGTATTTCCTCCCGCCCGGAGCCGGGCGTTTCCATTAATTCTTCTCCATGAGTCAAACTGGCTGTACTGGGTGTCACTCTGTCCCGGCATC
>NW_010564572.1:0-216 GCF_000687285.1 Phaethon lepturus | reverse complement strand
GGAAGGGGGATGTTCCCCAGGTCCGGACACCCAGTACTGTGACCTTCTAGTTTCTGGTGAAATCAAATACACCCGACATGAGTAGAGTCCGAAGCGGAGCTGGGCCAGACCTCACGCAGCGGTGTTTGTGCGCGGAGGGACAGGGTGCTCCGGTCAATGGCAACACCTCCCGGGCAAGTTTCCCTTCCACACCGTTGAGCAACGGGGCAGGTTAAA
>NW_010564571.1:58565-58910 GCF_000687285.1 Phaethon lepturus | reverse complement strand
GTGCGGCGCCGGGCGGGCGGACGCACGCCGCGCCTGGAGACCTTAATTCTCCCTGAGCCGTGAGGAAGCCTGACCTCAGCAGAGCTCCCGCGTACCTGTGGCGTTCGTAAATCTCGGCCTGAGCGGAGGTCACCGCCCCGGGCCGCGGTCAGGGACCCGGCCGCGCGGGAGAGGTACTGCCCTGCCCTGGGCTGCGTTCAGTCAGTCAGAGCCGCCTTGTGCTGAAGGTGCAGGTGAGACAGAAAGCCCTGTGCGCAGGACGGGCTTGGTGTGCCTTATCGTCGCGTTTGTACCCCCCCCCCGCAAGTCGCCTGGCGGTCCCCACGCAGGCGAGGGACCTGGCGG
>NW_010564571.1:57397-58547 GCF_000687285.1 Phaethon lepturus | reverse complement strand
CCCCCCGCAAGTCGCCTGGCTGTCCCCACGCAGGAGAGGGACCTGGCGGCGTGGGCATCCGACCGAGCCGGAGGCGCGCCTGGGGAGCGGGGCGCTGGGGATGCCCGGGAGCCGTCGGTTGGAAGAGAAGGGCTTTTTTCCCAATGACGAGAGCTTGAATGGCTTGTTAAAGTCGGGTAGAAACATTTGTAGAAAACCTGTAGGAAGAATGTGGGGGTCGTTCTTTTTTTTTTCTTCTGCCGTGTAATGTTGGGGTAAGCCCTCAAGAGAACCCTTTTAAAAGAGCTGTGGAGCTTCCGATGTGTCAGTTAGTAAAACAAGGCGAGTCTTGGGTGTTGTTCAAAGCTATTCAGATAGGGGTGGCTTTCTTCTAAAAATAGGGCATCAGTAGAACACGAATAGCTAAATTTTGTCACCTGAGTAACTTAAAAGCGGCAACGTGTTTGTATTTCTTCAGTTAAAACTAATGCAAGCATTAAGATGCTCATCTGAAGGCTGTTATTTTTAGATATCTGAGTTTTTTTCACAAACGTATTAAGAATGTGATAAATCACTTGAGAGGCTCAGAGGTTCCGTTTTGAGAAAGATGACGACTGACTTAAAAAAAAAGAATCCTGTTGAGAAGCAAAAATGCCATCCATTGAAGATTGCCGTGCACTAAATGAAAGCTTAATCTTGGACCTCATCATGCTAAAGGACTAGATCTTCTGAGGCTTAAGCTTAAAATGCATTTTTGATCTGTGTTTTGAAATATACTCTGCAATTGGAGGCTGCAACAGCTTTCCACCACTGCCTTTCTTGTGTACGGTATCTGCTGCTCTCGTTCTGCAGACGGACTCTGAATTCCGTAATGTTGTGAGTGGGTGACCCTGATACTATCACTGAACAGTGATTTCTTAAAGACACTATGATTAATGTGACAAGTATTTCAGCTCTTAAAGGCAGATCCATAATCATTAATTTCCAAATGTTATAAAGTTAAAGCGTAATTGTCACGATGCCTGCGTTATCCCAGTGGATTTCCAAGCTTAGTTATTGAAAGGTTTTTTATTTCTCAGGAACTTCATTTCTGCTGGATTTGTTCTGGTTTGGGTTTGTTTTTTTTTTTTACTGTCTCTGTTAGAGACCTGATTTCATGGTGTTATCATTT
>NW_010564571.1:56411-57362 GCF_000687285.1 Phaethon lepturus | reverse complement strand
TGAGAACTGAAAGGGGAATCTACAAATCGGAGGAAGCAGTTATTTCTTTGTGGCCTGAATCTGTGATATGTTGGGTTATAGTAATAAAACCTCTTTTTTGCAACTAACATTATAGCATGGGAAGTCGTGAACAGCTCCTAGCATAAGCTGCTGCTGACCACTTCTCAGAATCCCCTGATGAGACCCCCATGCCATGGGAGAGATTTTAACGTCTTAATTTTAGCAGAAGTTTACAGTTCTGTTACCAGGATAAGCTGCAGAAACAGTTCTTTAACTTGAAGTTTTCTGAATCCCTGTTGATTTTTGTGTATTTGAATTTGTTTGAGTAGGATAACATGCAGCCGTGCAAAATACTTGGTCATGGGACATAGAGTCCAAAGAGTTCATGGAGGAAAGCAGCTGTACAGGGTTATAGGGTTATGCATCAGTATTTGATACCTTTCTCTACACAAATGAGGATATGAATAGATTTGATAAACCTCATCAGTTATCAAAATGTTTTATTTCAGCTATTGTGTTGCTGCGGTTTATCTTTGATAATAATTTGGGTAACTCTACCTTAGACTAACAATTCACTGTTATTTACATAACAAGCTTGTATGCGATTGCATCTCTAATAACTAGTTATTTTTTATTATAAATTATTTATAACTTGTCCTTACATGAGCTGTCATGGTTTAAGCTGCTTTGGATGGTTCTTGTGGCCTTGGACTTAAAGCATCAGAGTGTACACTTGATTAATTTTTTGCTGTTGTTATTAACAAGAACTTTCAGTAACTTTTTAAATGTAGTAGCTACAATTTTGCTATTTTTATCTACAGTGTAAAAGTATAAAATTCCCTCTGCACTGAGGGAATCTAGGACAGGTCTGTGAGAGAGAAGCTCATTTCAGGAGGTAATCTGTGGTTAGGAGGAAGTATTCAGCTGTTTTAGGTTCAAATCTTTGTGAAG
>NW_010564571.1:2215-56380 GCF_000687285.1 Phaethon lepturus | reverse complement strand
TGCTGAACATTGTAGCTAGTCTTTGACTACATTACTAGAATTATATTACTATATTACTATTCTTAATTTTCAGTTGTTATTTTACTATTAACAACTATTTTGCTTGCAGCCACACTGAGAATTGTTGGGAAGAAAGCTGTGTTCAAAAAACGTGTAGACGTGGCACTTCAGGACATGGTTTAGTGGGCATGGTGGTGTTGCGTTGATGGTTGGACTTGATCTTAGGGGTCTTTTCCAACCTTAATGATTCTATGAATACTGAAATCCTGAGTTAGAACAGAGGGAAGGGTAAACTCTCCCCCCAGTAAGGATGTGAAGTTTATTGTGAGGAAGATTTCAGTTATTTGGTGTGTTTTTATAAAAGCAAACTTAGTGATACTCTTGGGGGTAAAGCTTTGAATGATTATTTATAATGGAAGATACTGAAACACAAGCTTCTCTGTAATGTAATGTAATATTAAAAGAAAATAGTCTGGAGGGAGTTAGGGGACTTTTAATCTAAGCCCCCCTGATGTGGTAGATTGTGGTACAGCCACCAGGTTGCCTAACCTGTTGCCCGCTTTCTGGGAGCTCACGAACAGGGAGGAGGCTGCAGGCTGGGTGGTGTGCTGTGGACAGACTGCGGCTCCTGTCTTGCTCCTTGCATGTGACTGCGTCCCCAGGGTTGGACTGGCTTGGTGACTTAAGGCTGCTGCACGTTGGGTGGTAGGAAGCTGTGCCACGTGGCCTCCGTTTTGATCATCTGTCACGTAGTTGCCTTGGCCAATAGACAGCCTTGGCAATGAAGGGAAAAAGGCAGGAAAAACCACTTTGGTTTTTTTATCTGTGTTTTCCATGACTCTTAGATTACATTAGTACTTACAGACAGTGGTGTTTACCAAACTTCACTGCTAATGGTAATGATAATGCAAATATTGAATAACTTACTGTTTGCATTGTACTGTTGGCCAGTACAACATAAATGCAGTTACAACACTTGTTTCCCATCAGTTTTATACTTAATCTGACCTTGTGTTTCTATTGATGATACAGTATTTGCAATGTGGGATAAGGTACCTTGTGTTAAGATGATGCCCTCCAGCTTCTTTAGTAAAGCAAGAAAATGTATGCATTGATGTCGATGTATTTTCCTGTCATTTTTCCGTGGGATGTAACACAAGGGTTTGGGTGTTTTGGTTTTGTGGGTTTTTTTTGTTTTTTTTTTTTTCAAAAACTAATAAAGGTTTTTGTGGAATTTTATCTGGACAGGAGGGGAAAACAGACAGATGCTTGTGAGTGCTCCATGGCTGCAGCTGCCTCAGTTCATTCATTTATTGCCTGTTGTAACTTGGAAGCATTCTTTAGGTAAGAAAGCCCCTTCAAATGATGTTGTGCAGTTTTTAAACTTACACTTAATATATTTCTGTGCTGAATCTTTAAATTGCATCTCAGTGTTTTGATCTCTCAATTATAATGTTATTTATGTGTTCTGTTTACATGTGTCGTTATAAACCTACCTTTTATGAGTTAGAAACTGGCAGCACTTCTGCAAGTGAGTTTTGTTCACCATGCAGAGTTAGCAAAGGGGCAATCCGCTCGTTTCACAGAGAACATGAAGAATACTTGCAGACTGTATGTGCAATACAAGGCCACGGTAAATTAGATTTCTTCAGATGCCATCTCCAAACAAAGTTACTAATGTATATCAACTTTCTAATTGCAGACAAGCTTGACTATGCAGCTCTTAAATTTTCTGATGTGTGAGCTGAGCAACAACATTACTTGCACAGATTTCGGTACTTGAGTTTGATTTTGCTTAGGAGACAGGGGCAGCTTCTCCTGTATTCATAATTAACACATACTACATCTGTGTTAAACTTTACAACTGTAAAGCTGATATCAACTGGGTAGTTATTTCAAAATACGATCATATGACCCGGGAGAATCTAAAACTTCATGTCTCCCATCTTTTAAAGAAAAATGAAAAAGTTCAGTGTTACAGGGCTTCTGAAGATATTATTACTGGTTGAATACAATACTTTGTAAACATCCTAAGGTTGTAATGTAGTTCAGTTTTTAAAACTACTTTTTCATTTCAAACGTCATAATTTAGTACGCTGTGTGTTTCTATTCCTATAGCTTTCCATTAAACCATCTTCAAAGAGTACCAAGGTACTCTTTCATACTAATATACAGGGTAGGTTGTTTTGTATTAGTAAATGGGAGCATATTTGTACATCATTGGTATCTTTTTTTCCAGATAGAGTTTAATTAGCCAACATAGTTTGCTTACTGTCAAGATTATCATGATGCAGTAAGCATACTTTTGGAGTAAAAGTGAGTAATGTTTAAAGCCAAGAGTCCTTAAATTTTAAAATGTTAGAAGTCATATCTTTAAATACAACTATTTTGATTCATGTGTTTTTTTAGTATACAGTAAACTGAAAAAAATTTACTTTTCTTATCCAGGTTTGTAATCTCTTTAGGTAATATTCAAGAATCCAGAGGTGTATCTGTGCTGCATAAGGGTACTGATATGACTAAAATTGTAGATAGTGCAAAAACTAGATTCATGCCAACAATTACACCTTCCCATTAGTTTAAATGATAGTTTTCAGATAGCATTTGGTAAAACTAATTTACTTGCCACATTCCGTCGTTCTACGTCTGCCCTGCAGTGCAGAATGTACTATTCATCTCAATCTTTGTTCCAAAACTGAGTTTAGTCCCTCCAGTGGGTCTCCCAGACTTTGCAGAACAGTTTTTCTTTGGTCGGTGGCTTCACAGGTCAGTTCATCTTCTGGGACCCATCCCTGCCTTCTGGTTAAGGAGTCCATGCACACATACAGGATGACTCAACAGTGGGACGGATGTTCAGATACCAGAAAGGTCCTGGTAACTTGACAGGAACTTCCACATTCTTTGGAGGTATGTGTGCATGTAAACCTCTCATTGAATACTACCTAGATTATATCACATGGAACTATAATTTAGTTAACTTGTGTTTTAAAATATATGCTCTTGATAGTTTAAGTATTCAGAATGAAATAAGCATTCACATTTTCACAGCAAATATTAGGGCTTCATGTTTGGTAAAAACTTCATGATATATAACCGATGTAACCTTCTGGCTTTGCATTCCAGAGTGAGTAATATAATATAATTTTGCTAGTTTAAAGTACTGCGATATAGAATACTAAAAATAGAAATTCTGGAGTTACCAGTTTTAAAGGGATGTAACAACAAAAACTAGTTATGGTCATGTTTCATCAGCGAGAGCATAGATACTATGTATGCCATGCATACCTTGTCACATCTCTTGATATGTCTGGGCTGGATATGCTGCATCTGGTCTATAGGCTGGCCTGTGGTTTCAGGGAATGCCCTTTCTGGTAGTTCTCAGATGCCAAAATGGTTTTGTGGGAACCAGAACAGCACCTATGAAGCTCAAATAAGTTTCAAATAAGGAGGTGAAAATTCCACACCCCCCCGCCCTTTTTTTTTTTTTTTTTTTGAGAAACTTGCATTTTGCTGAAATGTTGCCAATTTGCATGAGAATAGGAAAAGCATAGAGAATTTGTTTAATTGTTTTTTGTTCTGGGCTTTAGTTTTAGGAAACAGCTGAATTTGTAATTTCTCTCAGGGAGGAGAAAAAAAAAGCAGGTATTTGACTCAAGCTAAACTTAGTAAGGGTATGAGCAACTGGGAGAGAGTTATGTAATAGTTAATTGCTACATGCACACATGCTGCTTTGGAATGCCCATTCATTGTGTGACTTGAAGCACTCAGAAGTCATAAAACATGGTCATGTAGATGATAATTTGATGAAATGGTCTAGTAGCAAAATGTTTGTTCATGCTGAGCTTGCGTCTTCATTACATTAGTAACCCTAATGTATTGTTTGGAGTGTATTGTTCTTCATTCTCTTTGACTTGCTGCCTTTGCTTGTTAATGTTTGCACATATGTCTATTCAGGGAGAAGAAACTTCTGTTACTAAATGTAATTTAAAGAGTGTTACTAGCTTATCCTTCTGCATATATCACCTATCACTATCATAAATGTAACTTTAAAGAGGCTGAGATCTTTAAAGATTCCTGAAGACTGCTAGAATAACTTCCTTGGTGGTTGAGATGATTTGTCAGGAGGACAAACAGTAGTGAAGCTGGTCGTACAAACAGCTCTCAATTAACTGGCTAGGTTGTTCTTTCCCATTTCTCAAAGAATGCACATGCTTTCTTTTCATAAAAATGGAGTTACACTTGCATATCAGACTTCTCATCAGCCATACAGATCAGATTTTATAAGTTGGGGAAAATGCCAGATAAGGTTTTGATAGGATAGTCTGTATTTTGGCAGCTGTTTCTGGATTATTTTTTTATTTCCTCCACCACCACCCCCTGCCAAATGAAGATACTGTGGAACATTTTCAGTCCAGAAAAACCATGCTGTGAGGGTTGCCATGGAAGATTGTTCAGTAAAAATAGATAATGTTTTCTGTTTGTTCTTGAAGAATGCATGATTGCTTTGAAAATGTTAGCTTCAGACTGGCTGGGAAAAGATAAGGTCTGGCTGAACATCTAATTAGTAGGACATTTGAGAAGGGGCCTCATCCCACCATAAAATGAAGTGGTATTTGAAGCAGTTAAGGCAGTTGTGAATTAACTGAATAATAGAATTCAGTTTAGAATGGACGTGAGTGGGTTGCACTGCTTCAGCATGTGAAGGCAGAGCTTCTCCTTATACTGGTCTTTTCTGAACTCACACATGGCAAACGTTCCTCAGTGAAGTCTGTTCATGCAGTTTGCCGCATTCCAAGGTCACAGTTCTTTTCTCATGCTGAAAAATAGCATGTGAACCTTACTTACTTTGCCCTGTTTTGATAAGTGGCCTCTGAAGTTGTTTGTTGTTAGTTGTACAAACATTCTTCCTCTGTCTGGCATGATTTTGAAAAAAACAAAGCAAATAAACAACCAGGCAAAGCAGTGGGGCAGGCAGGCAAA
This sequence comes from Phaethon lepturus, assembly GCF_000687285.1. Lineage (NCBI taxonomy): Eukaryota > Metazoa > Chordata > Aves > Phaethontiformes > Phaethontidae > Phaethon > Phaethon lepturus. The sequence goes on along the minus strand of NW_010564571.1, from coordinate 51,400 downwards.
GCTTGTGAATCTGTCTGTTTCAAGCTCAGCATTGTTTAAAAAGGGAGTTTATGAATTGGGTTTTGTAGTTGATAAAATTCTTCTAGAAATCATGAGTAGACTCTGTAGTTTGTCTGCTGAGTTTAAACTTAAGCATACATAATTTGCTACTTCTAAACTAAATTGCTGTTAAATACTGTTTTTTTTCTACAAAGTGCTTTATATGCTATGAAGTGCTAACACCTAAAACTATACTTGGTAAATTAACAAACGCAGGTTCTCCAGATTCAAGTCAAGTTGTACAAAATAAAAGGTATCGAGAAAGAAGGTCCTTGGTTAATGTCTGTGCACTGGATATTGACATCTGGACTTAACCTTTTTTCATAGTAACATGCTGTATTTAAATTTTACTAACTTGTTATCTCTTACTGTGTTTTCACTACCTTCTCTCCCTTCCTCCCCTAATCTTCTGTATTTTTCCAGAGACCTACTGTATGTGACACCTTTCAGGAAACTGTGCAGTTTGCATACAGCTGATTGTTCAGATACCTGAAACTTTCACGATGAAGAGAGCCAGGCAGAAAGCTGAGGTTGAAAATGAAGCTCCTCAAACATCACAGAGAAGCAAAAAACAGAAAACTTGTTTATATGGCTCAGTGTTTGGTGAATCTGACTCTCATGCCTCAATGGACTGGGGAAGCCTTCCGCACCATGTTATTCTGCGTATTTTTCAGTTTCTACCTTTAGTAGATCGAGCCAGGGCATCTTCTGTTTGTCGAAGGTGGAATGAAATTTTTCACATCCCAGATCTCTGGAGGAGATTTGAATTTGAACTTAGCCAGCCAGCTACTTCTTACTTAAAGTCTACGCATCCTGATCTCATTCAGCAGATTATCAAGAGGCATGCTGATCATCTGCAGTACGTCAGCTTCAAGGTAAGTCTTGGAAGAACGGAGGCTTGTTTTGCCACAAGTTACTGTGGCATAATGTATGCAGCTTCTCTGTGTCGGTTGGCTCAGGAGTTACACCTGGGAAGTCTTATGTTTAAAAATGCAACTACTGCAACAATTTATTTCCACGCATGCACACAGTTTCCTTCTATTTCTGTACTCTAATCTTTACAAAGTAAAGAGCTAACATTGTGCAATACCTTGCTGAAGATTGAATGATATGTTTTCAGAATATACAGAATACGTAGTTTCTGTGAATCGGTGTTAGTGGCAATCTGAGTACTCAGTAGATTATTGTGCAGATAAATGTTTCTTACACATGGAAGCATTTGAGGGAACACATTTATCTTGTGTGTATAATTTTTTTGCAAAATAAGGCTATACAGTGAAGAATGTCTTGAAGTTTTAGAACCCTGCTTTGAAAAAATATGAGTAAGGGAGAGAGATTCTGTACCTGTATATTCAAGTCATTGACACATGAGGACATAATTAGTAATAGTAAAAGTGATTTAAATGACGGCTGTGTAGTCTCAGAGTTGAATAAATTTGGACTTCTTTCATTTGAATACTTGGTACAGTTCACTCTGCTAATCTGAGAAGATAATAGTTGGAACTACAGGTGCTTTCTTCACTTTTGACAGTCAGTCCTCCTTAGAGGAGGTCATTGTTCTCAGCTATGAAGGAAAAACAGAAGAAAGGACTGATATTAAAGCAAGGATGAAAAAAGAAGCTTGTGATTTCTTAGCACTGGTAGCAGTTTTACATTTGGAGATAAGGTGATTTGGTTGCACACCGGTTCATGTATAATCAGTTGTTAAATACTAATAAGTTCTGCACTTCATATAACTGGTTATAATGAATTGGCATTATAATGTCTTAATGCAGCTTTTAAGCGTTTTCAGCTACTCTTTTATCATCTCAGCTACTACAGAGGAGGAAGGTGAGATGAAATAGTGATTTGTCCAAAGTCAGTCATAGGCTTATAGATGAGTTGAGAATCAGTTCATTATTCAAGATGCAGAGGTGTTGTCCCTGCAGGTAAAATGGATTAGTTTGCTGGAGTACACCTAGGCTTTATCAAGTCTTTTTTCTGCTCTAAGAGTCTAGAATTGGCATTTAAAACAGGTGTATACATACCACTATCATAACACCAATACTAATTACAGTTATACTAATTACAGTTGTTGAGGAAGGCATGAGATTATTTGAAGAGAAGGCTTAGATTTAAGCTCTCTTCTCATACTAGAAATACCTAGCAGTCATATTCAGGAAGACTTTCTAATACTAATTTTCCTGAACTTTTTCTTGTCATGAAATTTCTAATGAATGTTGTGCTTTGTCCTTGTGGTAAATGCAGTCTGGTGCAGTACAGCTGAGTGGGTGTGCAACTTGCAGTCTTGGGTTTCCATGATGCTGTTTTCTAAATAATAATAAAAAGCGACTTCATTATTTTTAAATTGCTTTTATAGGTTGATAGTAGTACTGAGTCAGCAGAAGCGGCCTGTGACATCCTTTCTCAGTTGGTAAACTGCTCTATCAAGACACTGGGTTTGATTTCTACAGCAAAACCAAGCTTCATGAATGTCTCTAAGGTAATATTCTACAAACTGTAACTCGAGTAACTTAATTCACTCTTAAACCACTTTAGCTTTCTTATTGTGGTGTTATTCAGTTGATGGTAATTTTTATGAAGCAGTCTGTATTTATTGGCATATCTTCTTTAATTTGTGGCATCCATTAGTATTAGGAAAATAAGCATTGATTCCATTCATTAAGTTTAGTAGTGTTGATACTTTGTGGCATAGAGATGGGTATAGAAGGCTTGATTTTCCTCATTTCTGAGTTAAAAGATGCAATGACCACATGCTGCAACATACTGATTGTTTGGGAGGTTTTGTTTTTCTTTGATTCTGTAGGTCACAGCAGAGTTACTTGCTTGAAAATAAATGCCATTTCCTTTTTTTCTGCAAATGAATTCTAGATACTTCAGGCTCATTGCTATGTCCACTTATCCCTGTTTTATTACAGTGAAAAGATAAATTGGAGTAGATGAGTTAACTACTGAGTGTAAAGTTAATTTTTGTCACATGCAGCAGCATATTGTTAAACAAAGATTTCCTATGTTCATGTTCAAATAAGCCTTTCTTCATTACACAAAAAAGGGGATGCCTAAGGTTATTTTTCTACTTTCTCTGCATGCAAAACCCGAGGTTTAGATGTTGAAGTTCCACCTATCTTTTCCTATCTTTTTCTCCTTCCTTCAATTTCTCCAAACAGGCTCATTTTGCTTCAGCACTGACAGTAGCTTTTGTAAACTCCAAGTCATTATCATCGATCAAGATAGATGACACACCACTTGATGATCCTTCCTTGAAAGTTCTTGTTGCTAACAATAGTGATACTCTAAAACTGCTAAAAATGAGCAGCTGTCCGCATGTATCACCTGCTGGTGAGTAGTGAATATGTATGAAAAATGTAGTCGTAAAGTATCATAAAACAATTGTCAAGACTTAGTTTGAAACAAATTATTCATAAAACTTCTAGTGCTCTTCTGGGTCTCTTAGCAGAGGCATTTTATTGACCTAGTCTTGGCTTTGGACAGTTGGAATGGGAAGAATAATGTCTCTGTGTTCCTGAATGAGTTGTATTAATGAAGGTGGAGGTGTTCCTGCCTGACTGCATCTTCTAGAATCCTGGGGATGGTTTTTTTTTCTTCATTCTTCTCAGCTGCTTCAGTACGTCTGATGGTAGGCGTTGAGGAGGAAAAGCCTCCAAAGTTAGTGCAGGCTTTCAACACATGCTCCAAGGACTTGGGTGTTCATTGCCAGTTCTGTGTAAGGGTAACCAAATGTGTGCTGCTTAATGTGTGCAATTGTGTCAACTTAACTAACTGGCATTCTGTGGGAACACGGACACAAAATCCCCAACCCATGAATCAACTACTGGTTGGTGGGATAAGGGAGATGAAAGCAGTTGTCAATACCTGTTTTGCAAGGTGTTGTGAGTTTAACTCACTGAGCAAAAGTATTAATACTTCAAAGTTATATTAAAAAAAGATGGAGTGTATACAAATTTCAAAAACTGGTAGTGTAAGACTTCAGTCTTTCAGTCTCTGTAGTGCCCTCATGTGTCCAGATCTGGTAGTATGAACTTGCTTGTTTTAGCATTGGTTGGTGAAGGGCTCAGTCCCTTCAAAGTACAAGCTTGCAAGAAAGTTCAGAGGGCTTTTAGGTCCCTTCTCGTATACCTTTCTCCTGAAACCCTGGTGCTAGGGAAGGGGAATCCTGATCTGATCTCTTTCCTATATTCTTATCCGGAGTCTACAGAAAGTGATTGACTCTGTGTACTTCGTATTCCAACAGATAAGAGCAGTTATGTTGTTTATGAAAGGATCTGTTTTAGCATAGCTATCAAACTAGGCTACCGTTGGTCACTTAAATAGAATACGTAGATGAATGATGAAGGAAGGGGTATTAGGGAAGGGAACAGTGGTCACTTCAGCTGGATCTTACCTGATTTCAGTTGCCCCTTCAAAGTTGAGGGAATTCTGCACAGGGAAGAGCAAAGAGGAAATGCAAATCCAAGATGAACGCAACTAGTTAGACTTGCTTCTTTTACTGATAAGTATCTATGACTAAAACCCTGTAAAAGGATGTGGATATATAGAACTTCATCACATTTCATGGGGTTTGGGATATAGGCATGAATACTCAAGCCAATACAATTAGTACTTGCTTGTGCTTTACAGCAAACAACTGTGCTTATATTCACTTTTCATTTTACAGAGTAATTTTTTTTGTTCCTTAGGAATTCTTTGTGTTGCTGACCAGTGTCATGGACTTAAGGAGCTGGCTTTGAACTACTACATATTAAGTGATGAACTGCTGCTGGCTCTTTCGAGTGAAAAACATGTTGATCTTGAACACCTTCGCATAGATGTTGTGAGTGAAAATCCCGGACAAGTTGAATTTCACACCATTAAAAAGCAAAGCTGGGATGCTCTTGTTAAACACTCCCCCAAAGTCAATATTGTGATGTATTTCTTCTTATATGAAGAAGAATTTGATGCTTTCTTCAGAGAGGAAACCCCTGTTACACACCTTTACTTTGGTCGTGCAGTAAGCAAAGCAATGTTGGGTCGTATTGGCATGAATTGCCCAAGGTTAATTGAGTTGGTTGTGTGTGCTAATGGACTTCAGCCTTTGGACGATGAACTTATTCGGATTGCTGAGCGCTGTAAGAACTTAACAGCAATGGGACTTGGTGAATGTGAAGTAACTTGCAGAGGTTTTATTGAATTTGTAAAGATGTGTGGGGGCAGGCTTACGCAGCTTTCCATAATGGAGGAGGTACTGATTCCAGATAATGATTATAGCTTAGATCGACTTCATTTGGAAGTCTCCAAACACCTTGGAAGAATGTGGTTTCCTGATATGATGCCAACGTGGTAAATTCTCTACCTTTGTGGATAAAATGGTAGAATGAGGGTGTTGCTTTCTATGCAAATCAAGAATTTAAAAATGAAATGTGAAGACTGATTTCCAGCTTTGAGTTTTTCTACCTTGAGAACCTCTAGTAATGTAACAGCAAGACATTCTAGAATGTTAATGGTATATTGAAATAGAAAATAGATTAAGTGTACTTAACAGTTCTGAAAGTATGTTTGTGGTTTATAGGAGCTTCAGTGAAGGTGGGCTTCTCTGAGCTTCAGTTTAAATGTTCCATTCACATTAAAGTGGTTGGTTTGGGTTTTTTTTAATGTCTTTGTTTAGTCTTTCCAATGTAGTCAGAAGGGGGCTAGAGATACTTTTCTCCTTTTAGCAAATCTGTCTTTATTAGAAGCTGGGTACAACTTGGAGTTCAGTGTTACTTGTTTTATGTTTTATGCAGCTATTTTTCAAAATATTCCTGTTATAAATGTAAAAGCTTGTACATTAAAATACTTACGCTACCCCAGGTTATTCAAATGTCTAGCTTAAACTCATGCCAGTATATTAAAACATTGCGGTAAATAAGCTTATGCTTACAAAAACCTTTCCAGTTTTAAATTGCACTTTAACAATTTTGTCAGATTAGCTAAACTGTAGAGACTGCATTGTACAGTATGTTATTTTTCTGTCTTATGCATTAAATGGATGGGAAAGAGACCTTGTTAAAATTAATGAATTTAAAAGTTTGGATCTAGATTGCTTTGGTGAATGACAAAGCACTTTGGAAACTGCCAGAGTATAAGGAATAGCTTCTGGTTTGGGGAGAATTCAAGTCTTTGATTACAAAGATTAGATTAATATCTGAATGCTGTTCCATGCTTTATTAAGAGAGAATGAGGATCTCGTAAATGTGGCTGGTGAAGAGGAGGGATCAAATGGAATACAGTTGGTTTTGATCACTTTCTATCTAGAATCAAGGATTTACAGCACTTAAAAAACAAATGATTTGCCAGTTAGAGGCCAGAATGGCCTGTAGTAGTCTTGCCTGTATCTTGCAGAGCTGTGCTGTAAGCACAGATTTCTAGGGTGAGGGTTGCTGGAGGTGATCCTGGAATTTTTAATTCAGGACTGTTTAATACTTGTTGCTATTAATTGGGTTTTGAGGAAGAAGATTTTATTTTATTTCTTTACTTTCTTTGAAGGGGAAAGGAGTGGTGAGTTGATGTGAATCAAAGTATGTATTTTTGTGTTGACATTTTGCACACTGGAAACTGAAATGTGCTGTATACAGATTTTGCTGTAATTATTTTCATGCTGTAGTTGTTATATCTTCCTATTTATAATGAGACCTCTACCTTTGATTTGCTGGTAGTATTTGTCACATCAGATAAAATGTCAGTTTCTTCCACACTTACCACTTCTTTACTGCAAAAATAACAGCTGAATGGTTAAACCACCATTGTCTTGGACAGACTTGTTCCCAATTGCAAGCTACAGGAATTAAGATAACACATAATGCCCGTCTGAATCAGTAATGCGTTTCTTGCCTGTCGCACAGTTAAGAAGCATCTGACTCTGGTTACTAGCACCTCTTATCCAAGCACTTGCTTCCGTAACCAAGGGGATTTATAATTTTAAATTTAAATTTCATTTTAGATCTTCTAAACAAAAGATGGAAATATTTCTAAGCAATATTTGGTTTAAGATGTGTGGTTTGATAACAATAAAGTGATCTAATACATGCACTGATATTAGACTCCTACCTATCTGTTGTATCACATACATAGGTTAGGCAAGGTTCTGTCTTGTTAGACACTATATAGTTGACAAACCTGGGGAGAGGCCGTAGAAATGTTTAACTCTTGGATTATAGTCATTGTAATTTCACGTTCATGCCTCAAACTTGAGGATTTTTGACATGCTGAAACTGTAAAATGGATTGTGGACAAATCGTAGATGGTTGGTAGAGTCCTAGAGTCCTTCGTGTCCCTCTAGCCAATGTAATGGCATTAATGAAGTACCAAACACTAGTGGCTATACACAGAATTATAGTTCAGGAGGCAACTGTTAAGATGCTTCTTTGAATATCGTCCCTTTCTCTGTCCCTCTTACTAAAGCAGTTTTTCTGTGAAGCCATGAACGTTAGCTTGCTCCAGCTCCAAGCTTCTAGAAAAATGGGCCTGCATTTATTAATGTTGTGAATTTGATGCAATGATTATTTTTATTGGTGCATTTCCTCTGCTAACTGATCTTGACAAGTAAGACCAATTGCTACTTGAGTTTATGATTAAATGTCAACAGAATCGATACATTAGTCTCAGTGTGAAATAAGGATTCTTCACTGGTAGTGTGGGAAGCTAATTTTAATTGCAGGTAACTTCTGACATGTTAATGTTGCATTTTATAGTTTTAGCGTTAGATCTGTTTAGTGTCATGTGTTGGTGCTAAGGTATATGCGTTGTGCTTTGGGGAGGAGTGTCAAAACACTGCCCTGTGTAAAGCAGCGTTAGTTCTTCTTTTCCTTCTTTAGTAGGTCATCCTGAATGACTGCAGCGGAGGTATTGCACTTGGCAAGAACCTGTAGATAGCTGCCTGCTGCCTTTGCTTCCTACTATCCCTTGAGTAGCCTGTACTTAGAGCTCTGCGTGTCCGAGCTAAGACAAGTTCTGTTTATTTTATTGGCTTATTCCTAGTTCCGCTGCTCTGCAAAGGCTTTCTAAAACTCCACCTCTAAAGTGTATAATGCAATGATACAGTTTGTTAGAGTAACTAAAGCCCTCCAAGTGAAGTACAGAATTTACACCTGATATGCTAAGGAGATTCGTCGGCTCCCTAAAAAGTCCACGTTGCAGTGAGAAGCTAACAGTAGTGCACCTTTTCTGCCACGTGAGGGGCTGAGCTAGTTTTCACCCTCGCTGACCTTTCAGACTCCTTGAGAAAGCTTATAATTAGTCATTGCTAATTTCCTGATTCTCTTGTACATGTACAGTCCAACAAAAGCTGAAATGATTTTTCCTTGTGTGGAGTCTCTTTTGCCATTCGGTACAGATGTTGGTTGGTCTGGCATGACAGCTCCAAACAGCATCTTTTATGCCTTGTGGAGTGTTTCAGTGAACTTCCTTCTACTTTTCCTCTGTTTAGGTACCTTCAAAATCTAAAGTAATCTTGTTTGTCAAGGTGTAGTAAAGTTTGTCATTTAGCCTAAGATACAACGTTTGCAACAATGACAGGTATTTAAAAAACAGTACCTAACTGGTATCTGGAGTATATATTAATGGTAGCACCTTGCAATATTATGTAAGGCCCAAAGTATTGAGTCAGTAGTAATATAAACTGTTGTTGTGCATGTTGTGTAACTTTTTTAATGCTGTAAAATAGATTTTTTTTTTCTTCCTTTACAGAGATAGACAGTCCATGTGATAAGAAAAAACAACTTTTGGATGCTGAGATTACTTTATTTGGAATTTACTGCATTTCCATTTCACACTCTTTGCCCTTTCCCCCTTTCGAGATTGCTGGTAGGATCTGAGCGATCGCAGTTCTCAACGTGAATATGAGATGTGATCCCAGGAAATACTCTTTGCATTGGCAACATTTTCCCAAGGATTTGTCCCTTAGAAATTCTGCCGTTGTATCTGATGGGATGGATGCAGACTAGTTTTACACAGAAGCCTGGTGAAAACAAGAGGAAGGAAAACATCAGATGACTGATGAAGCATTTGTTCTTCTGTAGTAACTCTATTTCAGAAATACAAATATTTTCTGCATTGTCCTTTCCACTGAGAGTGCAATAGCGGAAATACCAAAGTAGCAAAGACGCTGGTCATAAAATTAGAGATTGTGGTTGGAGTTGTTGGCTTGGTGGAATTCCTGCTTTAGTAAAGAGAAGAACTTGAAGATATTCTACAGAACTCAATTATTTGCGTTCTAACATATGCATGTAAATGCATAGAAGATACAGTGTTTCAAAACGTGTACCTTTCTTACCTACTTGGCTAGCTGCAAGGTAATACATCTTCTATGACCTCAAGACAAATATTAAATGAAAAATCACTATTTACCAGATCCCCTGATTTGGACTCCATCGTCAATGGCATTTCCGTTGTGGAAGAATTTAATGGGTCCAGAGAGCTCGCCGGAAAAGGGAGCATATACGGTTGCTCCATCAGAGCAGATGACATCCACTGCTGTGTGCTTTCCTTTACCGTTGCGTCTGAGAACAAATACGTAATTAGAGAAGTCTTGTGTCAGGCCTAACAGTGTATAGAGATAGATGAGTTAGCATGCTACAAGATCTGGAAATGCGTTGTTTGTACTGAGACGGTGTGGACATAAATTGACTGGCTGAAGAAGCAATAGACCTTTTTTGGTGTAGATAATGTAATGCCCTGTAGGGTTGATGATCTGTTAGAATTCCAGTTTGCAAATTGGAGAAAAAACAACACACCTTTCTTTCAAGCCTTTAAATGGACCTGTGAAGTCACAGAAATATTGGTTGGCAGATGACTGTGGAGGACATCAAGTATCACCTTCCACTTGAGTTAAGACTGTTCCCAACACCAGGTCAGGTCTGGCATGTCTTAGCCTGAGTCATAAAAACTTCCAAGCACAGAGGTTTTATGTGGGCAACCTGTTCTGTAGGTGAAAATGTTGCCTCATGTCCAACCTAAACTTTTAAAGCTGTAATTCTGAAATGGCTTAAACAGAGTTCAACTCTTTTCTTGCTTGGAGCAGCAAGAAAACCCCTTATGTTCGACTTGTAGTACCTTGGAGCTCCGTAGTATCCGCAGCCATAGTTATCACAGCCTCTTATCTCATTTGTAGGATTCCCAGAGCACAGTGTTGCCCAGTGTCTGTCTTGTTGTGGGAATGGTGGAACGACTTTGAAATACAGAAACATAGCACATCAAAGTTAACTTTTAAGTTCTGAGTGTTGCATGTTTGTAACTGCTGTGTTTTAATTTTAGTTAGGTAGGAACATACTGGAATTACATCCCACACATTGAGGTTGGATGTCTCCTCCACAAAATTGGTCATCCTTTAGGAAATGTAAATAGAATGTACACCTAAGACTGGATTGTAATGTTTCTAGGTTAGACTTAATATAAGGAGCATGCTTTAAAGACAAAAATTCAAAAAGAGTATCACAGTTCCTAGAGTGTAGTCTGAGGGATAGGAAAAGACTCAGTTTTGTGTCTTATTGATGAGACTGGATCCCTCAGGTCTCCATTACTGCCAGCATAGTATTTGTATTTGCAAAGAATCATCCCAAAGGCTGCTAAGATGCAATACTGAAAACATTGCTAGTAGGTGAAAGGGTACAAACAGATGAGATGTCGGACTCGGTTTATTGCTGCGACTTGATGGTGCTCTGTTGTGGGAGGGCAAAAAATACAACTCGATAAGCTGATATATTCTCCTTCCCGTAGCACTGTCTACAGTCCTATTACGCTGTATTTATAATGCATATTTTCTTTCTTTTGGGTGTTGCTGTCAGAGAGAACCCAAGACCAAGGGGACTATTGCTATTTGATATTGTTGTCCTTACTTGAAATACTAATTTTTCATTTATTATATTATTATACTACTTATTTGGAGGGTGCTGGGTTGTTTGGTTTTTTACCAGGCGTAAGTAGATGAGTAGGATCAGAGTGGTCACAGTTCTCAACGTGGATGTGCGAGATAATGCCAGGAAACACTCTCTGCATTGGCAGCATTCTCCCGAGTTGTTGTCCTCTGTGGATTTGGCCGTGGTATCGGATGGGGTGAATACAGACGAGCTTTACACAATAACCTGGAAGAGACAGGAGAGGAAGCGAGGTCAGGAAACATCGCTGCATCTTCTTGGGGTGAGCAAGAAACCTTCTGTGCTCAGCCTCTTACTGGAGACTGGAATGATGAAGCAGAAATGTAGTCAAGGTAGCAACAATGCTGAAATCAAAATTAGTTGGATTGCTATGGAAAAGAGGGAGTTGGAAAATAGGAACAGCAAAACATCCTCTCAGCAAGATTGATGGCATATTTCTGATACTTTATTTTTACTGTTTCCTTTTTTATATTTTATTTGGGGTGGTGGTTTTCCTGCTACCTGTTGTTCAACTCCCTTCTTCCCTCCTCTCCAAGAAACGTATAGGAAAAGGACTACATCCTGCTGGTGCCGAGTTCCTGTAGCAGCAGTGTAGTTGTGCTTCGGTGTAAGAACTGGAGAGGGTGTAAGATGAATCAACACTTTACTTGAATTGAAGAGACACAGAAAGCTTACTCAAGTAAATAAAATGATTACTTGTGCACGCCTCACAGTGTATCTGCTACGAATTACTTGCCTGATCCCCTGATTTGGACTCCATCATCGATGGCATTTCCATTATGAAAGAATCGAATGGGTCCAGAGAGCTGGCCGCTGAAAGGAGCATACACTGTCGCTCCGTCAGCACAGATGACATCCACACCCCCATGCTTTCCTTTACCGCTGTGTCTGAAAACATAAATACGTAATTAGAGAAGTCTGTCAGGCTTAACATGATGTATAGATAGATCAGTTAACACAGTATGATATCTGAAGCTTGTCTAACAAAATGTTTGCATCTGCAATTAAACTGGAAAGAAATAGTGGCTTTGATCCATCTGGTTTTTATTGCAAAATGTTTCTATTACTCTGATCTTTAAAGGGGGATGAGATCTCAAGTTTTAAACAAGTTTTTAATTTTCCCAAGTTCCTGGGGTATTTCAAGCTGTGAGAGAAACGTACCCCTGTTCCACCCCAAAATATATCTGTGCTGGTGTAAAATAGAATCTTAGGTTTGGCATTTACTCATGTAGAAATTCAGAAGTGGCATGATGGGGATGGACACTTCTTATAGTGTCTGAAGAGAGGAGATGACAGGAAAGCGCAGGGAAGGCAGGAATCATTCTACGTATAAAAGCATTTTGCAGGGAAATACAACCTGTTCTGTTATGAGGTGCCTGCTTAAAGACAACAATGCTGACAGACCTTTAGCTTGTGTAAATTAATGTACTTAGCTTCCCGTAAGCTGTTGCTGACTTAGTTATATATAAGCAACAAGAATAAATGACGCAAATCCTTGAAATACTTTCCATTTCCTTTACTACTCCAGCTGCTAATTCACATAATGGTCTCCCTTCTTCACCTGTGCATCAGTTAGTAATGGTGGTATTGGTGCACTTCAGTGAGACTGCCAGTTAACCTCCCAAAAACGAGTAAGAGGTCCTGCAGACACAGTCTTGTCTCACTCTTAAGTGTCAACTCTGGTTAAACTCTACTCTTTCTTGTGTGTGACCATTTTATTTAGGAAAGCAACTGTAAACCCCACTGCTCCAGACTCCTGATGCCCTGCTGCGTTACCTGTCAGCGCCGAAATGGCCACAGCCGTATCTATCGCAGCCGCGGATTTTGTTGGTGGGATTCCCACTGCAGATCTGTGCCCAGTGTCTGTGTTGTTGTTGGGGTGGGTGTGCGTCCAACTGCTTGGCGAAAACTTCACATGCAAGAGAGGAAAATGGGGAAAATGCAACTGTGTTCTCAGTACAGTGCAATAGAAGGTGTTAAGTTGCAAAATAGTGTGCTTAAAGAGGAAGAGGTGAGCTGGTGGGTGTTTATGTCGGAAACTGTAGGTAAAGGTTACATAGATTTGATCTCTTGAGGTCTTATGTCTTAGTAATTTTAAGGTGCATACACTAAAAAAAAGCAAAGCTATAGATAAATATTTTTAATACTAGTTTGTGAAATAAGTCAAACTATTTTAACTTTCTTCATGAAACCTCTAAACACTTTCCTATATGACTAAATGCACACCTAATTCCTTATTTTAGAACAGTCATAATTACGCACGTTATCATAACTCATTAAGACTAGACTGAACAAAACTTAGCACTCTTTATATTGGAGCAAATTTCACTAATTCATTAGTGTCTGCTTAAAAACAGTCAAGACCAACTGCGATATAGCTGTCTCAACTCACCAGTGGACACCAAGCTGACCAGAGCGACCAGGCTGAGAGCTGGCATCTTGTGGCTGTTTCACCGGTGTTCTTTGATCGAATCAAAGACATTGAGCAGTCGCTGCCTGGGGTATTTATGTGTTTTTGAAAGCCCAAGTCTGCTGTCTTGGCCAATCGATCCTGAGCAAAGTATTACAGCGGCGGGCAGATGGTGTTGCCATATTCGGCACTGAGGATGTCTACAAACTCTAACAGTTGTTAGAGCTGGTTGGGAAAGACGGAGAAAAGCACTGGCCTCTTAGCACACAGTAACAGACGGAGATGAACAATCCCACATTTCGGGAAGCTCTGGTTGAACCGTTTCTTAACACCTTTTCTTCCCCCTCCTGAAGCAAGGGCACACTTAGGTCAAAAATGGTAGGAACCAAGAATATGGTCCAGAGGACTGAGTTGGAGGGAAACGAGGGCAAAACTCCATGGTGGATATAACCCGTTTGTCCTTTGCTGCACATGCCAGTACCACCTCCTCAGGTGTATGTGCCCATTAGAGCTTTCTAACAGAGTGACAGAGAACACGTGAAGGTGTAACCTTTCGTGCAGCATGAGTATTCATGTAGGCTAGGAAATACAGATGCTTTTGCATAGAAACATGTCTATTTTTCCTGTTCAGCTGCAATTATCACCTAGCCTGGACTCAAATCCATGACGTCTTCACTGAAACCCTAGGTTTTAGAAAAGTAAATTCTTACTAAAACATTTTCAAGTTCTGAAACAAACAGTTGCAAATCCAAGTTGCATGGCACAATTGACATGGAGTTAAATTCTAGGTTTTAAAATGATTAACTTAGTATCTTCTTGATTTCAGTTATTGTACTGTTAAGCAGGCTCCTTAGCATCTCTTTTAATCCCTCAGTTTGTTTCCTGCACTATTTACAGAAAAGCATTAGATTTTCTTTATGGGCGTTTCTTAGTTAATATGAAATTAAAATGAGTCATGGTGCTTTCGCATAGACTATCTGGTATTCCAAGTTAGAGAAACCTCTGGAAGTCCTGCAGGTTTTATTCAGAGGAGAAACAGATGTCTCTGCCCCGCTTCTAGTTTGCAAAGAGCATCTGTTTTCTGAGAATCTTCATGGACCAACAGCTGGGGACAAATTTTTTGCTGTGGTTCCAAGCTTTTTTTGCAGCCAATATTCAATCCCCAAACAACCTTTTAGCCCTCCCTGGGGTTATTACAAGTGGCTTTGCTGATTTTACCCCTGCTGCTTTCTCCCCCATCCTGCTGGAAGGAACTGCTGGTTTTGACACTCGGAGCCACCAAACAAATATTTATATAACTGTTACGTCCCCTCAGTCTGGTTTTGATGGGGCTTTTGGTTGCAATTTGCTCAATATAATGGAGTCTGGGCTTACGAATGGTACAAGGTGCTGGTAAAAGCAGGGTATTCAAGATTTGGGGGTGCTGCTTAGCCCTGAACTGAAAGAAGGGGTATGTGGGGTTTGTGTGACCCTTGCCAGAAAGGCCTTCGTCGCTGCGAGCTGGGAGAGCTTGTGTACTATCCTTTCCAGCTTTCCAATCGTGCTCGCCTTCACTTGGCACGAGCTCTCCGCAGACCCCTTCAGCTCTCCTTAGCAGAGAGAATCAGCGAGGGAGGTGGTGAGGGTGGCATCTTTCAATGAAGATTTCATAGCCTAGAGGTAGTAAAGTATTTCCAAACTTGGCCAGCTTGATACTAGCTGCTGTAAGCTTTTTTCCCTACTGGAAATAAAGCATTTAAAAATAAAGACTTTACTTGGGTGTTGCCTGGCTATTCCCAGCTGAGGGGTCTCCAGTGGGGTTTCTGCAAGAATGATGTCTCTCAACCAGATTTTATTTCTGATTTATTCCTGACTGCCAGTTTGCACCAGCAGAGTTGTAAATATCTCATTACATAAATTTTACTCTGGGGCAGATCTGCCTTGAAACGCTAATGGTTTTATAGACCTCTGTGAACTCACATGCTCCTAATTTTACCAAGGAAGGAATTGCAGCACCTCAATCCACTCTACACGGTCTTGCAAAGGAAAGGCTGGGTGTAGAGCCAGCCAAGCTGGCTGGCACGAGAGAGAAGTACAACAGTGTTATAGGTGCACAGTCGCTGAGGAAGCTTTTCCCAGAGTCCTGTTTTGCAGTCTGGTATTTTGTAAAATGGCTCTAAGGTACCAGTTCTTTGTGATTTTTCCATCTCATTTGTGTTACAGAGCTGGCTCCAAATTGCCTGTAGCTGTGTACTTTTTTTTATATTTTCTCCATAAGAGATCTTAACAGCATTGTATCTTTCCCTGTTCTTTCTAAAACAATGTCAAAATGTCATTTGCTATGATAATAGATCTAAGGCACTTCTGGTAAAGCATTCTTAGTAAAACAGTTTTCAGGTGTTTGATATTGCAGCTGAGATTTCTCAGTGTGTTCCCCACCTTTGCTGGGCGAGCTGAAGGTGCAGACCTCTCACCTTGGGCATGAGGAAGCTCTGAACCGCCGTCGGTGGGACTCCTGCGTTGGGCAACGGCGTTAGTATAACAGTTGTGAGGTGCAGTTGTGAAAGACACGAACTGGCTGCTTAGCACACGCTAACAGAAGGATCTGGAACAACGCGCCGGCGTTGCACAGCCCCTGGGAGCTGCGGTTGCGCCATTTCCTTCCCTGCGGTGGGCAGCAAGGGAGATGGAGAGGAGCCAGCGTGCAGCGCTGCGAGGAGCACGCCGAGCGCAGATGGGCTTGGTGAATGCTGGCTTGGGAAATGCCGACTTCTTTCTCTTGCGCGAACAGTGTGAGTTCCCCGTTTTGCCCCTTTTATCTCAGTAGTAACTTCCCTGGGTGTGTAAGTCCCTTCGAGGTCTTCTCGTGGACTGAGCAAGAGTGCAGCGGGCAAACGCGAGTGTTTGGGCTGATATCAACAGGCAGCGAATGAGTTAAGCCTGAGGCTGTCCAGGAGAAGTTCCTGTTTCACTATTCAGCCTTTCCAACTGTGATTCAGCCTTTCCAACTTTCCTCGTGACGCTGCTGGGTAAATCATGTCGTGTTTCAGGAGGGTCCGCTGCCAGTTGCCAGGGCTTTTGGGTGGATGGTACCTGCCATGCATGTGTCCATAAACTTGCAAACGTTAGACTAGTCCCTCTTAACATATTAATTATCTTAATGTCATCTCTTAATGAGAAAAGTCGGATAGTAGAATGATGGAATAAGGTTTCTGGAGGAAAAATGCCAGCAAACTGTGAGACACGCGTGGGCAATGGTAGTGGGCTCTTTGAGCGGAAACATCAGCAAAAGCCAGGGCCAAACCCAGAGCCAGGGCAAGCCCGAGCCCCCAGCCAAGGCCTGCGGTCTCCCTCCAGCGGCGCTGCCGTCCTCCCTTTGCTGCCCGCAAGTGAGGGCTGGTTTCTTCATCGTTTTCTTTACACACGTTTCAGCTCGGTGGGATTCAACCAACGTCCAAAAACGGATGAGTTGGTCCATAAAGTCCTTCCTCTTTGCAACCTCTGTGGGGCTGCAGCCCCGGTGAGTTGGATAAATGAGCACTGCACATCTTATTTCTTCATAATATTACTGTATCATAACTGTAGGCTTACCAGGCTTGTTAGCAGGCAATTGAAAAGGTAAATCCTCTCCCTATCTATATTTTACAGAACAATTGGCTTTCTCCTTCTAGCTCGCCCGGTGTGTTCAGCGTGGGAGCAAATCAATGCTGAGCGCTTGTCTCCTGGCTGATCTGCATACAACATGTTATGAAAGAACCTTAAAAGCTGTTTCTCTGGAAAATAAATAACATTCTTTGTGCAAATCATTACAAAACGAATTATGATTTAAAAATTTACTGTAGAAGAATTGTGCAATGAGCAGCACAGGCTTTCACGCTAAAATCAAGTTGGCGCAACGTAAAACAAATGGCAGTCGCTGTTTATTCAGGCTTCTGATCTCTTGACGAGGCTGAGAGAAGAGGAATTTTGCCACAACGACCAGTTAAGCTTTGTGTACGCGGTCTATACTGTAGTATCGCTGGGGAATCAGCAGGTTGCGCTAGCTGATCAGCCAACAGGCATGGCTGGGCATGCCTTGTTCTGCAGACGGCAGGCTGCCGGAGGTCTGAGGATGTTGCCTTCCTTTTTTGTGAAGAATGAGCTGAAGATGAAGCTGAAGTTGTGCTGGTGCACAGTTCTGACTGAAAAGTCCATCTCGAATTTATTTTGCCTTTTTAATATACTTCCTAAACCTGAGTTAGGCGAGTTTTATTGGGGAGGATGGAGGAACGCAAAAGATAATCTTTTTGCTACCCATGTCTGTCCTGTGGGGAGGACAGAGCTCTGGATGAATCCTCCTAAAGTCCTTTAATGCTCAGGGAAGTAGAAGGGAATAGTGCAGACTTGGGTTGCAGCCTTAGGCAGTCAGGACTTTCACAGTTTGGGATCCCAGCTTGTCTCTCTGTCTGGGACCTTGGGGTACAAACTTATAAAATGAAAGGGATAGCAAGGAAAAGGATCCCTGCAGTCCTGGTGCAGAAACAAAGCAATCCTGCACGGCCCGAGTTTGCCAACTCTTTCCAGAAACGCCCAGTTGCCCCGTTACTTCCCCCAGCACCCTTTCCCCTCACCTTGAATATTTCTAGAACCGTGTGTTTCACCAGCCCTTTTTTTCCTTCCCAGCGTCACCTACAAATTGTACTTTCCCTTCCTCTACAGCCTGTTATTTTTTACTAGACTGAAGAGATAAAGCCAGATTTACTTACACCGTTTGCCCCCACTGCTCTGTAACCTAAAATAGAAGCACTGTTTACTTTTTCTTACTTTTCTTACTCGGCACTGGTGAGGCCGCACCTCGAATCCTGTGTTCAGTGTTGGGCCCCTCACTACAAGAAGGACGTTGAGGTGCTGGAGCGTGTCCAGAGAAGGGCAACGGAGCTGGGGAGGAGTCTGGAGCACAAGTCTGATGGGGAGTGGCTGAGGGAACTGGGGTTGTTCATTCTGGAGAAGAGGAGGCTGAGGGGAGCCCTCATCACTCTCTACAACTACCTGAAAGGGGGTTGTGGTGAGGGGGGGTTGGCCTCTTCTCCCATGTAACCAGCGATAAGACGAGAGGAAATGGCCTCAAGTTGCGCCAGGGGAGGTTTAGATTGGATATTAGGAAAAATTTTTTCACCGAGAGAGTGGTCAGGCATTGGAACAGGCTGCCCAGGGAGGTGGTGGAGTCGCCATCTCTGGAAGTGTTCAAAAAATATGTAGACGTGACACTTCAGGACATGGTTTAGTGGGCACGGTGGTGTTGGGTTGATGGTTGGACTTGATGATCTTAAAGGTCTTTTCCAACCTTAATGATTCTGTAATTCTGTGCTGCCAGGTGACAGCCCCAGTTAAAAAAGGAATTTTTAGCATTTGCCCTGTACATCTCTCAGGCACCTGCAGGAGCATCCTGCATCCCTGAACCAAAGTGCTGCACCTCCCTGTGCTGCTGGAAAAACTCAGATTAAAAAATCGCTCGCTGAAAAGGTTTGTGAAACCAGTCTGTGGAGACAGACCAGAAAAGTGCTGAGCTGCTGTTGTTAATGTACAGGTGAAAATGTTCCTTGTAGAGGAGCAAAGGTGTGTTGTTGGCTGGAGGCTCAGAGCCCTGCTCAGTCAGCAAGGTCAGCTCAGTCTTTCATTAGGCTTTGCCGGGAGAAGTGGGTGCTTGATTGGGACCTTCCCTTTCCACCTCTGAGAACCTGATAACAAGGTAAAAAACTGGGATTTTAACCAAGTGGCGCTTAGGTGGAAGATGATTTTTATTATCATAAAAATAAAAAAAAATTGGTCAAAACTGGAAAACACTGGGGACTTTTGCTGAAATGTTTCTGCTTTCAGTTTAAGGAAAAGTTTTTTTCACAGAAAACTCAGCTGTATTGACTCACCATCAATGTCTGGTTGCTATCTGTCTCTGCACGTTTGGGCTGTCTGTTTATATAGACGTGCTGCTGTTTCATTCATAGCAAAGTTAAAGTGGTTCCTGGGGAAGGTGAATGGGACGCAGCAGGTTAAGCACTTTTCACAGATGTAGCAAATATTGTTCTGTAGTTTCTTAAAAAAACCCAAATCTGCTGTCAGGACGTACACGGCTCCCACTGAAGCAGCTTCCCCGCTTATCCGAGGCTGCAGTGGCATTAGTAGATACGTGAGCCTGCAGCGCTCGAGCCCTTGAGACTCCCGGTAGCATGTTGGTAGCCTTGGCCTGAAAAGCCCTGTCCCGTTAACAAGAGCTTCTTGTCCCGGGAAAGTCTTCAGCTGAGTTACTAAGGGAAAGAAATGCCTCACTTGGACAAAAAGAAACCGGGGTGTGCCAAGGCAATCCCGAAGCAGGAGTCTGGGGAAAAGGAATGAGTTACTTCATTAATGTTCTTTTATGTTTTTTTGTGATGAGCCCCAGGAAAGATTTGGGTTTCAGCTTTATCCGGGTTTTTTCTCCCCAGCTGCATTAAAAAAGCAGAACCCAGCCCAAACTCCATGGCAGCACCGAAGACATTCAAAGCAATTTGTAG
The DNA here is from genome assembly GCF_000687285.1 of Phaethon lepturus. NCBI lineage: Eukaryota > Metazoa > Chordata > Aves > Phaethontiformes > Phaethontidae > Phaethon > Phaethon lepturus. The sequence continues at coordinate 31,538 of NW_010564571.1, read as the reverse complement.
CGAAGCAACCCTTTAATAATGTGGTTTTCCATATGCAAGCACAAGTAAAATTTCTGGCTTATTGAAGAAATCTCTGTGTTTGGCTGCAAAGAGAGGAGAGAAGTCCGAGCTGGGTGAGCTGCAGCAGGGCTCACTGTTTGAGGCTCAGTGGCTTCCACTTCACCGGAGTGACTACCTGTGCCCGAGCAACGTAAGGAATACACAAGTGGGGGCCGAAGGCTTTGCCCCTGATGCGCAGCCTCCCATCTACAGGCTGGGAGTAGGGTCTGTTAAGTCACAGTTCTGGATGTGGACATGGGACGTAATTCCTCGGTAGACCCTTTGCACGGGCAGCAGGACGCCCGATTTTCTCTCCCTTCTTGATGGGGCTGCTGTACTTGATGGGTCTGATGTAAAACATCTTAACGCAGAATCCTGTTAATAGGGGAGAGAGAAGAGGGGGAAACTGTTGCTGCTATGAAATGGTTTAAAAGCCTGGCAAAGTCATAACGTTCAGAAGCAAAACACAAATGCCAATAAAATGATAAGAGATTCAGTAGCAGAAAAAGTTACAGAAAATGCTGTGATGCTCCTATAGCGTCAAGAAGAGAGAATATGAAAAGAAATAAATGAACATGGAGGAGGGTGGGGAAGGGGATTAAGGTGGGTAAAGCTGCAGGAGCAAGTCAGAGGCTGTTCCTTTAATCATCCAAAATGTACAAAGGGACCAGCTTCATCCTTTGGCTTTTTTAATAGAGATGAAATGCTGTAATCCTTTTGATCAATTTTCCTGCATTAACAGAGCCTAAATTTCAAATTTACAGTTTTCCCTTGGATTCCCATGCAAGCGCACTGCAGCTTGGGTTGGGTTCATGATTTTTGGCTCGGTTTAAAGCTCTATAAACGAATCGGAGCATTTTGCAGTCAGGCTTTGCAAGGCGCACGTCTTCCAGCGCTGGTACCTGATCCTGAAAGCTGGACCCCGTTGTCGATGGCGTTGCCGTTTCCGTAGGGCCTGGCTTGTTTGTCGATCTTTCCCGCGAAGGGTGCGTGCACCACCGAGCCATCCTCGCACACCACGTCCACTCCCCGGTGCTTCCTCCCGCCTCTGAAGAAGAGGAGCAAGGCGGGTTAGCCTGCAGCAGGGTGCCTGGCCAGCTAGAAGCCCCAAAGCCAGACAGCTGCTTCCCAGCGATGCTCTCCGATGATGGCTTAGCAGGGTCATCCTCGGGGCCTCGAGAGCGAACTTGAAATATAGAATCATCTAAGGGAAACAGGGAAAGGGAAGATACTGTTTTACAACACCTAATATTGTTAGAAAAAAAAGGCAAACTCCAGGGACACAGTCACAAGATTGAAATCTCTCTGTGTGTTGCTGAGCCCTGTGGACGGTTTTCCAGAGGCTTTTAGTCTCTGAGAACTCTGGCTCTTCCACACCCATTTTTTCACCCTTGTTTTTATTTTGAGAAAGCTTCAAGCGCCGCCATCACCCATCAGCCCAGCCCAGACCTGGGGTTGTCGTATCTGCCGCAGCCCTGGGAGCCACAGCCTCTGATTTTGTTTGCAGGTTGACTTGAGCAGATTTTCGCCCACTGTGCTGCAGCAGCTAGAAAAGAAGAAAAGAAGAGAAGAGCAGAAGATGAAACCCACAAGCTAGAAAGGGAATTTCCTAGCCTGTGCTGTTTAATCAATATGAAGGTCCGTTTGGATTTTGCTGTAATCATGGATCAGGCTTTAGGGAACTAGAAGGTTGTTCATCTTTTGATGCAAGTTATTTTAGGGGTGCAATGAAACAGACCATTTTTTTGTTTTATGCTTTGTCGAATGACATTTGAGGGTACTTAAAGCAGTGACTTCAAAGCAAAAATGCAGAACAAATAGATCGGGAGGGGACGTCATGGGGTGACCCACTCCCCCCGTTGCCCCAGGGCAGACATGCTGCATTCACAAGGCAAACGTGGGGCTGGAGCAAGAGGATGTCTCTGCCTGGAAGGTGACTTGAGCCACCCAAGATGTTGGGACACTGAACTGTAACTGTAAAAATAGGGCTGAGAAAGACCCACCAAGTCCGTTCCTATTCCCTAATGTGAGATCCAGTCAAAAATAAAAGCTGTCATCTACCTTATACTAATTGCATTTTCTAGCTCCCAGTGTTTCTGTGGTATTATTGCAAAGCAGCAGCCAGTTGGGGTAACATCTTCGTGTTTTTTATTCCAGACTCCAGCTGTCATCACCCATGGTCAACCCGTGTTGATCCTACAGCCCCGGCGACGTCTGCAGGAGGAGAACCTTTACAAGAGAGAAGGTGAGAAAGGCAACCCCTGACTTGGTACCTTCTACAAGCCTCCAACAGCCCTGCTCCCCCCACCAAAACTACGTGGGTTTCCCACGGGATGCTCTAGCGAGAATGGGGCTGGTCTAGCAAGAACCAATGAGTTGAGGTTTATTCGTGTGCGCGAGCGGGTCGGCAGCCACCATCCCCGTTGGGCTCTAGGAGTACACGCAAACGGGGAAATGATGTGCTGGCGCTGAAGGTCTGGTGCTAAAAGGGTGCAGGAAATCTCTAATGCCTTTCTCAAGCAAAACAGCCCTTTGTTCTAGGTAGTCTTCATTTATTTTAATGAATTGTGTATTCTTTGTGAAAGCAAAGGTGATGACGTTAAAGACAGAAACATCTCAGGGAACACTCAGCGGGCTGATCTTTAAGTAAAAGACTTTTAAGAAAAAACGCATGCTGTTAGTCATTGATGTGTCTCAGCTGACTCTTTCTTATTCAATCAACATTATTTGATATATATCTTATTCAACTCCAACAACATTTTGCCACAACTCTTTATCATATCTAAAAAGGATTTTTGCATGGAGGTTTCTATGCGATGTGAGAGGCATTATTTTCAAAAGCAACAAATGGCAGAGAACAAATCTGTTCCTAAATCCTTACAGATACTTTTCACTGGGGGGGTGGGAAGGAAAAAAAAACACGAAAGAAGAAGGCGGCAGGTTACAATGAGCAACGTTTACCAGAATTCAGCTAACTCACCACTGGAGATCGCAATCGTGAGGATGACCGCTGTGACTCTGTGCATTTTCATGTGCCTTAGCTCTGCTTTCAAAGTGAAAGGTCTAAAATACTTCGCTTTCCATTTATACATCCCAACAGAGGCTGTATCCAAATTTTTCTAGCCAATCAGAAAATGTATGTGGCCTCAGCTCTTTTGCTTGCAGATGCAGGCCAACAGCAAGAACTGAGAGCAGCCCTCGAGGTGTACCCCCAGCCTGGATAATTGGTGGTGTAGAGGTTCCAACCTATTCAGCTGCAACAGCAGCTACGTGGTTTTGTTTGATTTCGTTTACAATGAAACCATGAATATTAAACCCAAATTTTAAAGACAATTTGTAACTATTCCTGCCTGTTGCACAATCCTGAATTTGCATGCAAAAGGGGAAAAGAGATCAAATGAACTTCAAAAAATACCTTGGCAGATGGATACCTTGCCCTCTCACCATGGCTATTTCTTCATGGAAGGAAGTTCAGCCAGGTGGACACAGCTCTGTGCCATGCATCACGCCCACCCTCATGCTGGAAAAATCTGATTAGGTGACCCATCAAACAAGACTTTGTGCCTCATTTTTATTAGCCGTCTTCATTATTGAATCCCAGATATTGCCATGTTGCCAATGATGAACCTTCAGCATTAACAGTGAGAGAGACGCATGTTTACAACCTTCACTGTGCCTCAACAGAAAATGTCATAAACCCTATAATATTGTGGCTGAGAAAAATTACAGGAAATTGAAGAAGAGAACACTGGAGCACGAACAAGGCCACCTCGAGAGTTGTTTCTGGGATGGGAGGGAATGTGATGCCCTGGTTTACAGCCAGGAGCTGGAAGTTGTTTGTCTTCTCGGCTCTTTGGCCACCTGGTCTGTGCCACCGGGAGCAACTGACCGTTTTGGTTCAATAAAACCCGAGAGCCCAGGTTAGATATGGCTTTGAGTCAGGGCTCTCAGCCGGGATGCTGTGCCCTTGCTGTCCCTCTTTCGTGGCACCAGATGGGTTAAGACTGGCCTTGCACTCAAGACCAAACCAAGGGTTCTGCTGCACAGGATTCAAAGCCCTTCTTTGCCAGAGGAGGAAACACCAGCTGCCAATGGGTGCTGGTGAACAGAAGTTGTATTTCATGGGAAAAGAAGGTGACCCCACCAGGATGTCTTCAGGACGTGCATGCTGCCTTCTCCTTTCCCCTTCTCCCGTTGAAGTGTCATCCAAGTATGTCACTTCCGTCTGCAATACTGTAACGGTGACAGGGTAACAGCTTGGCTTGGACAGAGCCAACACCTGAACCCAGCTGAAGCCTGGCTGGTGTGGGCTTCATAGCCTGGTGGAGACCACGGGAGATGTTTCAGCTCCAGACGACCCACTGCAAATCAGCAAGACGAGGAGGACAGCCGTGCCAGCCCTGCTACACGAGGGGTTCTAAACCTACTGCCTCCTTCCCACACCCCACACTCCCATTCGAATCCCTGGGTGATTTTTTTTCTCCAGAAGAAACACTCCTGGTTTACTGCTTTCCCACTCATCAGATACTACATGTAGAGAGGGTAAAAATCTATTTGACAGTAACATTTTGAAATTATATGTTTAGAGGAGTATGCGGGAAAACATATGACAATACCTAGCTCCCTACGCAGTGCTGCTTCTGCCCAGGGCTCAGCCAAGCCAATCCAGGTAAAACTGCATTATCTTAAATTCATTTTGTTAATTACTGATTTTCTTAGAAACTTACCAGTTGAGATCAAAGAGGAGAAGAGAATGAGTGAAGTAATTCTGTGCATTTCTGCAGAAGCTCAGAACAAGAGCTTTTTTCCCTAATTCTGTTACTATTAAATATCCTGAAGGCCAGACACTTCCTCAGTTTCAAGTTGCACGCTCAGGTTAGTGCAGCGGAGGTGAACGTACCACGGTGAGATGCAACAGGAAAACCCACCAGCTTCAAGGGTGTTCTTCAAAAAGAACAGTAAGGTCTCTTGACCATCGGCCCATGCCATTTCTGACATTTCCCCGACTCACGAGAGTGGCCACAACAGCTAACTTCTGCTCATGTCCCAAATTAGTGGTGTCACCAATACACTTGGCCATGTAGACTGTAGGAAATGTGCACCTGCTCTTGTGCCACACTGGAAAATTTGGCCTAAGAGCTGTCTGGAAATCTGGATTCCTAGGCTGGATATCGGTTTCTCCAAGGTCTTTTAATAAACTACTGCCTTGCAGCCTCGGGCATGTGGAGGATGAGAAGACTGCTAAGGTCTGCAAGGCTTGACTCCTTGTGCTCCTCCACGACATTTTTTGGCTTTGTTTTGACTTTGCTAACTGAGTTGAAAATTTTTACTGAGCTAATTGAGTGAATTAAACATGGTAAAGACTAAATTATTTGCTGACATTTTACATTATACCCTGAGATAAAGATCAGGGAGGTGAAGAGTGACTAACATAGACTTTGCGTGAGCTGTGCGAGAGCAGCGGATCCCTTGCTCGCCTCCTCTGCGCCCACCACGCTGCGTTTCACGGGGGTTACAGCCTTATTCTGTGTCTGAACGACATCCCAAGGACTGAAGCAATGCACATAACCTACCAATTTCTTCACATATTGCTTGTTGCCAGCTGCAGCCAAAGACGTGGGTGGCAGAAAGGTGGCAGCGATCGGCAGCGACTTAGTTTTGCGTTGAAGGCAGGTGTGTGGAAGAGCTAAAGCAGCACAGGGCGAGCAAAACCAAGGGCAGCGTCTCTGCGATGTGGGCACCGGAAGGCTCCTTGGGGAGGAGATGGGAAACCCTGCGGCAGGTAAGTGAGGCAGGACAGGGCTTGCCCTCATCTCACGTGGTGCTGGGAACCACTGAGAAATGGAGGTAAAATGCATGTATGTGTGTGGGAAAGGCAATCCTCTTTAGCAGCAGCTGCAGAACCTAGACAGCATGTATACCTGGAGGGGAGAGAACCCCCCAAAACCCCCAAACATTGCAGCTTTGTAGGCTTTGCAGGACGCCCTGTGGTTTATGAACACCCACTGTGCTGTGTTTGGGGGCCAGCACCCGGGGAGGGGTGAATACGTAGCAAAACGGTAAAATGCTCATATGCAAGTAGGCACCACAGCGCGATCAAATGAAATGTAATCTGAATAAGATTAAATTTAAAAGACAGCGGCATTAAACCCTAGCTCCAAAACTCATCAAACTCACTAAAAGCAATTTCCAAAACTGTAACCATGCTGGGATAAAGGTTTCATTACAGAGGAAGTGTTAAACTCAGCCTGTCACTTAGCAATAGGAGAGGTTTTTTCCCCTTGTTACGGAAGGGATGCAAATAGCTGTAATAGTTTCCTTTCTGTTTTACTAAGTACCAAGGCATGACTGAGTTTGTTGGCAATGCTCTAAAGGCTGGGCATCCTCAGCCCAACTAACTTATGCTAAAAATGCTCTTTGCTCCTCCCTCCCACCCTTCAATTTTGAGCTTTTCAGTAATGCAGGTGCACTGAAGCTCACAGCCTGCTCTGGTTTTGGCTTGACTGGAATTACCCTATATATAAAACCAACAGGCAGAAGCCTTCTCATTTTCTTCTATTCACCAGTTTAGTACAACCTGAAACACCTAAATATGTGTGAAAGACCTTCAGATTGAAACAGAGTGAAATCCCTGGATGTGGGCAGATTGCAGTGGAGAGAGCAGTTTGGTTACCTAAATGTCAGGTTTTAGAAATATCCAGGTTTTGCAAGATTCTAGTTTAATTTCTAACATGAAATTAAGGGAAGTAAGCCCTGAGGCTGGTACTGCACATGTCCGTTATCAACGTCTCATTTTTCTTCTCTTTTTTCTTTTTTTTTTAATGGTGGCAAATGCCACATCTGAGCAGCTCAAGGAGGTGACTAGCTGTGATCCCATGTGCCAGCCCACCTTCCCCTTGCTGTGCTGGCTTGTCTTGCCCAGGTTTCCTAGAGACTGCCGAGTGCATAAAAGAGGGCCTGAATTAGTCAAAAAGCTGCCCACGTGGATAACAACTTATTGCTTCTGTTAATTACGCTTATTAAAAAAACCCAAATTGTAAGAAGGGGGCATTGTGGAGAGCACTCTGGTGTCCAAAACAAGCTGTTTCATCTGCCTCCCCTTCCCTGACATCTTGGACCTTTAAAGAAATAGGAACAAGTTTATCACCAAATAAATCTTTCTCTTTTTTTTTTTTTAATTTTTTTAGGAGGAAACATTTTTGTTGTTAGCATGTAATGGATTCCTGAAATGCAGCATCCAGCTGGTGTAATGGGCGCTGAGGGAAAGGATGATAATGAAACCCAATTTAACTAATGAGTATAATTTAGAGAGGCTTTATTGCAGAGTTTCACGGGAAACAGTTTAGAAACATTCAGCCTGTGGAAAACGTTTTTTTTTTTTTTGTGGTTCCTTAAAAAGCCTTGCTTCAATCTGTAGAAACACACAGTGGGTTTTTATCGGTTAATGTGAGCAACCGAAGATGCTGCGTGCAATCACGAACGCGCGCTTGGCTGCCCAGCGCTCCCCGCACCGGTGGAGAGCGGGCTCGGGGCTGGCCCCGGAGACACCCCCCAAGCCCAGGCAAGGCGCGGCTTGTGAGGCTCGGCACCCCGTCTCTAACTTGGTCCCTTCTCGGCTTTAAACCGGCCGTTTACTGTGCAGAGCTGCCTGTTGGCTCCCGCAGAAAGTCATTTCCGCGGGGTCCCTGTGGAAACCTGGTTCCAGCGGGGTCTTGGCTTTCAACACCCGAGAAAGAGAGGAGGGCCAGGGAAGGGCAGCGCTGACCCCCGAAGCGTCGAGGCGTTCGTGAGCTGAACTGGCCCGCGCAGGGCACGCCGGAAACGGCCTCCGATGGACAGCAGGCGAGCGCGGTGCTGCCGAGCAGCCCTTCCTCGCCTCCCTGGATCTTTAAATCTGTGTATATAGGCAGAGATAAAATGTCTGGGTGCGTATAGATGTTTGTCACCTGTACCGCCGTTGTGGTGATTGTTGCTCTCTCGCGTGCAGCAGATTTTTTTTCACGCTTTTAGAGGAGCCGTTGTTGGGTTTTTAAAAGCTGCAGACAGATGTGGTGCAGGAGTTAGGGCTGGGTTTGCTGGTAGGCAAAGGCAGACACCGCCTCTCCCGCGTACCTCCGGGCTGGCAGAGCCCTGCCCTCCCAAAAATAAAGGCTGTGTGGGAATGGTCCCTTGGCAGGTCTCTGAACGGAACCCATATAATTATAAACCACTGTCTAGCCCTGAGTACTGCTAAGTGTTTAAGCTATCGTATTTCCACAGCTCATTCAAGGGTATTTTTAGCGTTGGTGGAAGAACTCGCTGACTAGGTCAAGTAATCCCTCCTAAACTCTATGGTCCTGATTCAGGAAAACTAACCATTTGCTTAAATGTTTGTTACGGTGAAGCCTCTGTCCCTTCCTCTGCCCAAGCTTTTCCGTGGGAGAGGATTGGGCCTGGAGTACAGGTCTGGAGAAAGAAGACCGGCTTGCATGAGCATTCAAAGTAGAGAAGTCCGCTACTGCTGAAATGGAGATATCTGTCTAAATACAATTTCTCTTACTTCTGTTGCACACACCTGGTTTTGCCAGAGTGCAGGCAAGCAGCAAGGGAGCTGCTCCCATCGGCAGTGCCTTGGCCGAGGCCGCTCATGGCTCTTGAATCCAGCTGTGCTGCAGAACTGCCTCAAAAGCTTGGATTTGTTTGGTTTTAACACAAGCCTCTTGATAATAATGGGAAGGCATCGTTAAACTGTCGCTCACCTGGCAAAGAAAAAAGCCAGAAGTTGGGAGTTTGCGTGGTGTTTGTTATCCTGTTTGTGTGTTTGGTGATTTATTGCTGCGTGGTCGTGGCTGATGGTCTCCATCAAGCCACTCTGGCCCCTCGTGCTCAGGGCTGTGTGAAAGCCCACTGAAGGCGATCTGTGCACAGGGTGAGTGGGCTGGACCCCCAGGAGGGTGGAAAGAGCAGGGAGACCACGCCGGCCAGCACCGCGAGCACCATGAAGAGCTTAGCCTGCTTTTTCATAGCAGGAGCAAGCCTCCAGGAGACACCTGAGGAGGGCCATTGGGTGATGGAGGAGAGGTCTCCCGCGCGCAGCCAGGCGGGGGACAGGACAGGGGACTGGCTGGGGACTTTGCTGTTGGCAGCGGAGGCGAGCGGCGCGGGCAGATTGGAGGTGGGAGCTGATGGCTTGACAGCATGTGGGAGACGGCCAGTGTGGGGGTGAGCCGTGAAGAGCCTTGAGATGGAGATGAACTGGCACGTTTGACACGACGGAGGGGGAGCCATGGAGAGACGAGTGATGTGGTTATGCTGACAAGCCAGGAAATGAGCCCAGGCTCCTCTGTGTGAGGAGACATCCTACCGTAGAGCCACAAACGCTGAAGCCGGAGGGGACTATTTGGGTCACCCAAAGTAATTCTAGTTTAAACTAGAAAAATCATCCCATTTAATTTAAACACTGCCAATGAGTATCCAGCAGCAACTCTTTCTTCTGGGTGACTAACCTCAGAGTTGAGGACGTGAGCACGTCCAGGGCCCCTCTTGCTGCATTTGAGGTGCCAGAACTGCTTTGCAATACCTTAAATCCACTTCCAGTGGTATCAGCCCTCCACTGCTTGAACACATACTTCAGGTTTGATAACTATGCTGCACCATCAGGAGAGGGTGTGTAAATAACTCCTCCTCAGGCCATTAAATCCACAGTTCATTCCCTGCCCCTGTATTTGATCGCTTGGATTGCTGATAACTTTCCTGTATGGCTTCTCTCACAAAACAGTCTTTCCTGCTATGCATTTCCTTCTGCTCATGCATGAGGGTTAATTAAAACCTCGCTAGGCTTTGATGCAATGAGAGCTAGGGAAGCTTTTTTTTTCCTTTTAAGAAACAATCAAGCATCTGCAGGTCGTCTGCATGCTCCCGCAGCTCTGATAAGAAATTCCTATATGTTTGCAAGGTCCTTCTTGGACACACAGCTTTGGTTTAGTTGGTTGTATCGTGAGATGGGAGAGACTTGTGGCTCTGGGAAACCTCGCAGGTGAATGGCTTGTTATGGAAAACCCAGAGCGCTTTACCTCAGGCCATGGCTATGCAGCTTGAGAGCTGGACAATGCCTCTCAGTTTTGTCCCGTTGCCCCTCAGAAGTAGATCACGTCCCACCAAGAGCTGTCGGGCGAGTCCAGCTCACGCAGGGCTCTGGATCCCCAAAACCTCTTCCATGGGGGAGGATGCCCTGGGCTGTTTCAGCTGGCTGGTGGGTGCTCCTCGGGCAGGAAGGGTGCTTGGCCCCTCTTTGGTATTTCTGACCCAGACGTGCCCAGACCAGGAGCACTGGATGCATCTCCTCCATTTGCTCCTGGATGCTGCTGCAGTGCTGTCCCTTGAGCTGCTTTGGATACCTAGGCTAGAGGACGCTTAATTTTAATTATTGCTGGAAGCAAACGTGTCAGCTGCCCATTCACCCGTAGTCGTGGCTGATGCTCTGGCACCCAGAGCACAGTTTGCACCACGGGTCATCTCTAGAGATGGGAGCAGGGATGAGAGCTGCTTTGAGCCATGTTGTGCTTTTATCTGTGCTGTACGATTGGAAAGACATCGTCAGGAAAACTCAATTTCTCTTGTACAGGACAACAAGTAATGTACGCAGCCCGTCTAAGGCTCGTCTGAAGGACTCCCCTGGGCAGTGCCGGCAGAGGGTGCAGTGGCTTCTCGTCTCTTCACAGCTGGTTTTCTGGGAAAGGATGTCTTCATCGCTTACTTTTCTTTCTTCTTGTTCTTGAAAGGGATTGAAAGGGGCCTTTTGCTGTCTGAAAACTGAAATTATTTAATGCCCATATCAGAACCAATCTCTACTTAACCTTAGAGGAAAGTACAGCTGTACTATAGCTCATTCAGAAAACGCTCTGTGATATCCAACTCTGTGAAACCTTTGTTGATAGGCAACAGACAGGAGGTTTATACCTGTCCTTTTATTTCATTGTATGTGCTTTTATGAAAGCTTTATGTACCAAATTGTATTGGGTTAGTTAAAATTTTGTAATGCTTTTGGGGGTGCGCTGTTCTCAGTGTTTGTAGCGAGGGCAGGATGTTGCTTTCCCCGTGTTACGAGTTCTCAGTGTCACAGATGCCACAGGAGAGCGTTACCTGGCAGATCATTTGAATCTTTGTACTTTTACTTGCAAAATGCAAATACTGTGTAAAATTAGCTCTCCTTTAAATCAAGTACAAAACCTCTCCCAGTGCTCAACGACTGCTCGTTCCAGTGTCTGTATGGATTGACACAAACTTCTTTTACCCTAGAATAACAGGCTTTAAAAACTGCCCGCACAATATGCACAGTTGGGAAGGAGGAACTTGACACCACAATTATGAAGCCCTCCTTTGTAAGACTGGGTTCAGAAGTCGCTCGGTTATGATCCTTATACCAACCAGCTGTGAATAATTTCTCTGCCACCAAGGGTCAGCCAAACAGCACCAGGGATCAAGCAGTTGCTTTGACCAGCAAAGTCTGTTTTGCCACTTTTAAAAAAAACCCAACAACAAAAAAACCCAGAAAAAACCCTACCTGCACACTGGTCCTGCAAAAAGCAGTGGGCATTTTGCCCCTGCTTGGGCAGGAGCAGCGCTGGTGTGAGTTGGGCAGCCTTGCTACGTGCTTGCCCAGGCACACTGCTGCCTTTGTACGCCGGCACTCGGTGAGAAGTGGCAGGGCATGATTTCACTAGATTACAGACCAGGGCTTGATGCTGAAGGCTGAGTTGATCAAGGCCTTGTTATTCTCATAGCAGCGGGCTTTTGTGCTGAGTTCACCCACTGGCGAGCAGTGCTACACGGGTGCCAAGTCTCCAGAAGGTTCCCAACCCCTTTTGTAGCAGTGTGGGGATTTATTTATTTTATAGTGCTAGTTATGATTGACAGAAATTGGCATGGGGATAATGAGGACTGCTGCAAAAATGATCCGAGGGTTTGCAAAATCTGTGCTTTGCAAACATCCAGTATGTAAACTGTACATCTCAAATGGGATCGGGCTTTCGTGGTCTCTTTAAGACCTGGAATGTTGCAACTTAGTGCAGTCTAATTGGATTCAGCCTCCTAATTCAAATCTATATTCTCTTCCTAATGAGCTACAGATCTGCCAGAAATTATTGACGGGATATCGGTGAGTGTGTTGTGAGCAACGTGCCAAAGTTATTTCTCTTGCAAAGAAAGAGTGAGCCAAGACCTCGGCAATGCTGCGTGCTGGCTGCACCCAGGCAGAGCACCCCTCATCGCCTTGGCTGCTCTAACAGCCGTGTGCATTAATCTAATGAGGGCCAAAAAGTGATCTAATTCCTGCAGGAACTGCACGGAGCAATTCAACTCCCATATTCAGACCTGCTGCTCCCACAGACATCTTAGGGCCATGCCAAGAACATCAGCTCAGGTCCTCAGCCTGGGACCACATGCTCTCCTGCTCGTGGCTGTTTGATTTATCTATTTATTCTGAGCTGTCTCTAGACATCACTAAATGGCTTGCTAACGTGTTTGAAAAGCCTATTATTTCTCTAAAAGAAGAAAATTCCCTCATTTAAATGTGGCACTTCTTTGTGTTGATACGTGCCAACATGATCCTTGTTAGACCAGGACTTGGACAACTTCCACTGAACCTGCTCAGATGTGTTGGACTCAATCTGGCTGCAAGTAAGAGGCACAAATTCAACAGCTCCTTCAAACTGTTCTCCTGGTAGAAAGAGAAAATGAGTCATTTCTGCTTCCTCCTTTCCTTCCCAAGGAATGGGCTGAGAAATCGGGGGAACTTCCCACATCTCTGAAAGAGGAAACGAGCCGGATGCTGGTCCGTATTCCTGCTTCCTCATTACTCGTGCTGTCAGTCAAAGCTGACCCAATAGGAAGGGGCCGTGTTTTCATTTCGGATGGTCATTTCTCTGTGGAAAGGCTGTGATGTCCCCGTTTGCTGTTGAGGATGCCCTAGAATGCAGCAGCAGAGCAGAACATGATCTCTGTAGCAGGGTGGTGTCAGGGCAGGTTGGGATGAATTATGTGGAGGACAAGAGGAGGTCACTTCACCCGTTTCTCAAATTAAATACTCGTCTTCCTTCTTCCTTGCCTCCCATGGCCCCTTGGTTCTGAGTGGAGCCGTGGCGGGTGCGGGCCACAGCAACTCGGTTTCAGCAAATGACCAGGAGAGACTCTGCCTGATTTTGAGCTTCCACGATATTTCCAGTGGGAGAAGGAACAAAAAAGAGTATGAAGGCCCCTGAGAAACCTTCCTGTGAGATTTCTTACAGTCCTGAGGCAACTCAAAATCTTACTCAGACGAGGGGCGAGAGGAGGGGAGTTGCTAGGGCTCTTGGCAATGAACTGGAGGTGTGAGCTTGCCCCGGGCACAAGGCTGCCCACTGCTCAGCTCTGACGATAAACAGTCCTGAATAACCTTCAGACAGCTCTTGCTGGTAATTAATAGGGGACTAATTAGTATTCGCAGGTTGGAGTCCATAGTGGGTGTTTCCCCTATGACCAAAGCAAGCCGAAGCCGTGGTGTGCGAGCGCACCGAGCTGCGTCCCGCGCTCTGCATCCCTTCAGGGATGGAAGCCTGGCTCCACTGGCTCGCTGTGCGTCCTAGCAAAAAGTTCAGATCCTAACCTAACGGTATATATTTTCTTCAAAAATGATGAAGCAAAGTTTTCCTACTGAAATGTTATTCCACCACTCCCTGCAAGCGAGCCTTCGTTTTCGTTCTTTGAAAAATGTACATCTCGTTTCAGCTCTGTCTCTGCCCTCGTCTCAATCTTTTGCATTTGAAGTTAATTTCCTACCTCAAAGAAAAACAGAAAAGTCTTTGATTCACCCGATTGGCTAAATTCAATATCTTTCCCAGAAACAGTGGCTCAGTGTTTCCTAACAATAAGTTCAAATGTTTGAATGATATAATTTCCTCACTTCTGACACTCATCAAAATCAGCATATTGCATCCAATTTGGTCTCCTTCATATCCCCGTGGCAAGCTTAGCATAAATTTTATCCACTTTAAACAATAGTTGTGTTTGCCACACAGTGTCCTAAAGCTGTAAGGTCTGATTCGTGATACGAATAACACGCACAGTTGGACACCTACATTAAGTATGTATGATGAGATCACTTCCAGTAAAATCTTGAAATGCAGTAATGTGAAAAACATCTGGTTGTTGTGCGTTTGATTTAAAGTTGGAAGTCTTGGACAAAGGGACTATACATTTATTAATGAGTTCTGTGCTTTATGGCGGTTTCCATGCAATTCGCTCATTAGACTTCAAAACAGGAAATTATACGACCTCTTGATTGAAATTAGATTATTAGACATCAAAAGCAGGACAATATATGATCTCTTGGAGGAAATTAATTATTGCTTTTCTAAAAAAAAAAAAAAGTGTGAATTTAACACAGCAATTCCCTCCTATGAACCCACCACTGATGCAGTACGTGTGTGTTTATGCACATGTGCCAAAAATGAAGCGGGGAAGATTTGGATGTTGGGAGTTGGCCACACCAAGCCATGCTGGTTCCTTAACTGGAGATGCTGGTATGTGGGCAAGGGTTAAGGCTAGAAGAGGGGATCCAGGGGGTCCCGTGGCACAGTCCTGTGGCCCTTGCCGAATGTTTAAAGCTGTGTGGGGTGGCTACGTGATGTCCTTTCCCCAGAGCAAGGAGAAGCAAGGATGAAGCACCATCTCTCCCACCACCTCTCACCTGGGTTAGTCCCTGCTGTCACCTTTGTGCCCTCGGCAGAGCCCGGCAGGGACCGGCGCGGGGCTCGGCTGCAGCCCTCTGCTCCGGGCTGCCCCGTAGCAGCGACTCTGTGTCTGCGTCTCCCCAGCAAAAATGTACAGTGTGTTTGCGGCGTATCAGTAGCGAGCCCTGGTAACCATGGAAATGTGGCTGTTTAGCAAATTGTAGAGAGAAAAAATCAACAGAGATGGCCAAGGGGGTGAATTAGAGCTGCCCCTTGGCCGGCACGGCATAGAAACTAGTGTTTTTTTCTTTTTTTTTAAAAAAAGAAAGCATGTACGCATGTGAAATTTCTAATTTCTCATTCATCGCTGACTGTCTGATCTAAGATGTGGAAAATATTCGCAGGGGCGTTGCGACGTCTCCCACGTTTTGTTTGCGGTCCTGCCTTGCCTTGCCGAGATGGCCTCTCCTTGCACCGTGGGTGCTGCCGTGGAGGGGTGTCCCTCTGCCCCCTCCGTCTCACAGAACGGGCTCTTGGCATCCCCAAATTCACATGCTCTGAGGGCAAATCCCCAAATCTGGGGAAGACGTTGCTGGAAATGCTGCTGAGGGCCAAAGCGGCATGCAGAGGGGCGGAGGGGGTGTGAACCCTTTTGCCCATCACAGCTGGGACCTCTCTTTCTGTAGATAAATCTTTGTATTTGACCTCTTGCTGGTCTCCTATTGTGCCCAGTTCCTCACAAATGTCCCGTTCTGGTGTCTTGATCATTTTTCAATGTGGGAGCTCCAATCGCGGATTAAGCCTAGACCAGAAAAATCTAAGAAACATAGATTTTAAGAGATATTTGTGTTTATGAAATTGTTTTGTGGTATTCTCTCTGATCCTGTTTAAAGGTGGGTTTTTTTCTGCATTTTTATTTGGTGCTGCTAAGGATTTTGCTGCATTAATCCTTATTTTCTTATAAAATGCTGTATATTTATATAGCGCATTATGATTTTAGTCCCTATAACCTCTGCTGTCCAGAAACACTGATGGCAAAGTGATACAGCTCTGCAGCAGCCACTGCATTGTCCTTAGAAATATGGGCGGCCAGCCAAGCATAGTTTAAGCAGTTTATTCTGAAGAACAAGTTATTCTGATCTTCCCGCAGGCTGCCTTTTGGGGATGCAGGTACACAAATCCCTTGGCTTGGGCACAGCGAGGACAAATAGGATGAGTTTCCACTCGATGTGCAGTTGCCGCCCTGCCAAAACAAAGGTGTAAACCTCAAGGGTTCCTGTCAACCTCTTTCTGACCAGTCATTTTTAACTCAGTCTGTTCCAGCTTTTTCTCTTTTGGGTCCAGCAGCATTTTAAACGCGGCCATGGTTTGACCCACTGCATCCCTGTGCCCGGGCTGGGGAAACGTCTGAGAAAACCTGTCCTCTGGATGTGCAGACAATGACAAACGACCAATTACTGGAAAATATTCTTCTAATGAAACCGTCTGTATACAGTCTGACTCATCTAAAAGCAGACTAAGAAGACAAGTCACCTCTCATGTTTAAAAAAACTAGGTTAGCCCCGTGTATAAATATGCTTTTCAAGTAGCCCCATTACTATATCCATAAGGCATGTTCTGCTGAGCCTGCTGTGGGTCGGTTCCCATGGAAGCACAACCAAGGCATGATAATCCTGGCTACTACAGAACATCTGCTCTACATTTTCACATGATTTACAGTAACGTGTTGCAAACATATATGCGTCTGTGTATGTGTATATATATAAAAAAGAATAATACATCAGCACTCATCAAAAATCCCGCTTATTACTCTAATGCCGACACGCGTATTTCTGACCTCTCGCAAACCATTTGTTGTCCAAATTTCTACATGGCATACTTGCATAATAAAATATGAAGAAAACAGCAACTCTATGGATCTTCAAAACCAACCGCGCTTTATTTTGCTATATGAAAAGGTCATGGAGAGATTTGTATACAATATTTCTTTATTCCTACAGTTACCCAAGACTAGGGTACTTCGCAGGAGTACAGATCCACTTTGGACTACATGGACTCATTTATCTTCTTGTAATACCAACGAAGGTCTCTAATTATTTAAGAGCTTACAGGGCTTGCAACACTAGCTCAAATTCCTCACACTAGGCTCTTCATTTGCTTTTTATTCTGAAAAACACAATAGCCCTTGGAAGAAAGGGAAATGTTTTTTCTAGATAAAGAGAAATCTGAGCTATGACTTACTAGGAAATTCTCTTGATGAGTGTCTTACAGACTAGATTTCACAATTTCTGCCCTTTTGAGTTTGCTTCGCCTCACTTTACCTTACTTTTCTTTTTTCCTTTAAATGAGAAGAACTTTTTCTTCCTCTTTTTCTGCTTTTTACAGTCTAAGCAGAACACGAGGCAATGGCACCAGGGACTAACGTTAGTGCCAGACTTTTCCCAGTGGGCAGACAAAATGGGAAAGTCAAATTCTAACTGTAAAAATGAAAAGTCCTCAGTGAAGATGCCCAAGAGTCTAAGGGAGAGCTTGGGCCAGGTACTCAGCTACCATCAGCGCGTACGGATTGGTGGCCACCAGTGAGGCATCTCCATTCCGTGGCGCTGCCGGTTCGTTAGCGTCGGTGTTACACCGGGATTCACAGTCCGGTGGACCTGCTCCCAGTGGAGAGCACAGGCCTGGCCCATGCGTGCGGGTGACAATTTGATGGAATAGGGTAATTCCAGATATTGCACAGCAATAAGCAGTTGTGACATTTTCCCCTCTGTCTCCTCTCGCCGTTCGTGCTACCTGTGATGATGTCATCCTCCCACACGCAATACCCAGCGCCGCAGCCTCGGGACCCCCCCACGCCTCCGCCGGCGGCTGGGACTGAGAAGCAGCCCTCGGCAGCAGCACGGAGTCTACTGTAGGTGCCGGGATGCGGATGAATCGTGGCCTGCAATTACGTTAGACCCTGCAATATGTTTCTCATTTGCTGAACTAAGGCTTTTACGAGACAATGGTGCAGTGTGTGCTCTGGAACAGGCAAGCGAGCTGAAGGACAGCGGGGAAGCCAGAGTGACAAGGAATAAATAGCCCATGGCAGGTACAGATTCTGCTTCCTTTTCTAATTTTTGGTTTAAATTCAGTCACTTCAATGGCGTTGGACTTTTATCCTCCTAATAAAATCAGTATTGCCACACATCCCCCTTTCTTCCATTAGGATACCTAGAGCCTTCCAACGTTTTAAAAAAAACCACAACCATTAAAAACCCCTCTTATTTAATTACTCTTAAAAAATAATCATTGGCAATTATCTAACAGAGTTGTTCATTACTCCATTAATCAGCATATATGGGCACGTCAGGCTCTTGCTGCTACAGCAAACCCAAAACACTTCCATGGCGGAGGTTGTTTGCCCTGTTTTCAGTCCCGGGAAGGTGCCGCGTTTTCTGGACCAGCTGCTATCACTTACTGGAAAAGAATTGCAACGGTTTGTCCTTCGTGAGGAGGAGCAAGGTTACAGCTGGCTTTTCCACCATACTTGTCTGCACCTCAGGAGAAAACTGGGTTGCGGTCAGGCTCTGAGATATTTGCTCTCCATCACTGGCACAAGCTGTGGGAGGAAGAGGAGGAGGAGGCAGCCCGAGGCATACAGGAGGGAGCGACTGGGAGGTGTTCGGCAGCAGGTCGGGCTCGGGGATGCACAGGGCTCGAGGGAAAGGAGAAGTGCTGCTATATCAGCTCAGGGGGATCCCCGTATTGCAGGTGTGTGGCGTTTTGGTGAGATTTTCTTTATGTCTGTTTGCTTTAAGGACAAATTTCCATCAGAGGCATCCTGCCCCCAGGGCGTTGGGAAAGGGAACAGGGAGCATGGGGCAGGGCTGGGGGCTGTGGGGTGGAGAAATGAATCCACTTCCCAGGTGGGGAGAGGAGGAAGAGGGCTCTAGGAGATGGGTTTCTCCAAACTTCCTTGGGGAAAACATGAAGCACCTACTTCTGAGCGCCCAGCAAATGTGTGTTAACATGAGCCTGGGAAAGAGAAGGTCTTGTTTTGGAGCTGGTGGTCCTTTCCTAGGGTCAAGGATGTAATAGTAGTGGAGAAAAAAGGAAACAAATCATCACTGGGAACTGTGTGAGAGGCAGTGAGCTGAATCAGCACTTGTGGGCTCTGATGAACAGAGGTGCATCTTCCAGTGGTTTTATGTGGGGAAATTTGGAGGGCTGGTTCTCAAGCAGTGCTCCCCTGGGCTGGCTGTGGTGGGCTCACATGGATGACCTGAATCTGGGAAGGATTCAGCCTCCAGCTGCTTTTCACATGGGTGCGATGTGAGCAATCCTCTGCAAAACTGGTAGGTTTGACTTAAAATGAGGCGTTAATGTCTTTGAGGAGATATCTGTACGTTCTTTTACAGCACACATTTGTGGTGTTTGGCAACCAAACATCCTTGTTTGGGATTTTTGCTGAGTTGTTCTATTTTCTGCTCCACCCGTTTATGGTACGCTGCTGCGGAAGCAATGTTGGTCCTGAAGCTGGTTTCACACCAGGCAGAACATCAAACCCACAGCAGCTCTGCAGCATGAAGAGGTGAGCATGGGCTGACTTGATCTGATTTATCTGGCAAATACCTGGTGCTTGTTCTGAGGCTGCCTCAGGAGCGCAGCTCCCAGAGGCATTTGCTAACCTTCCCCGGTGCTTTGGGTGTCCAGATCAGGCACCCGGTACCCGATCACTGAGGGTCCTGCCGAGCAGGGACGGGAGGTTCCAACCCAGGCTCTGGGCTGGGTCTTGCACAGGTCAGCGTCGAACCCATAAACGAGGAATAAAGCTCCAGCAGTTGAACCTTTCATCCTGTCAACCTGGGAGAGATTTGCCCAGATGACTTATATTAATTTTCATGGAAACTGTGTGCGGAAACCACAAGCTTAAATCAAGAAGATTATGTCAAAAGAGCAGACTTTACATTCATAAATCCAAACGACAGACTCCAAGTGGGTTTTTCTGCTCACTGCAAAGAACTCATCACTATTTTCAGCTTCTTAAAGCTGACACAATGCCCAGCCTTCATGGGGATCAAGTTTTGAAACGGTTTTCATAATTCAAAGGATAAAGGAAGAAATCTCCCCAAGTAGGGTCATGTTAATAAGCAGCTACATGAAAAGAGCAGTTCTCAGAGACTTCAGCGCAAGTTTTGGCTTGGCATCTTACTGCAGCCTCTGTGCCAAGGTGGGACGAGCCGCTGAATATCGTTTCCTTGCGGTGGCGTGGTCGGGAGCGTGGCGAAGGATGTTGCATCAGTCCATCCCGCCCGCCCCAGCAGGGAGACTGGCACTTTCCATGGAAGAAACAGCCTTTCCTGGAGAGTTGCACTTTTTAAATTCTATCCATTAATTGAGATGAAAGGAGGGGAAAATACAAACGTCAGGAATCTCCACAATGGATAGCACTGATTTTTCTGAGGATACTTTTAGCTTGGAAAAGTACCTCCTGAGCTTGTAAGGAGCTGGGGCTATAAGACAAGTCCAACCTAGTGATCACAGACTGATCAAAATGCACTCGAAGAAGGGTATGAAATTGCATGTATTGCAGCAGGCTGAGAAAACCATGACATGTCTTTGGACAAGCAGAAAGGAAAGGACCTGGCTTCCAGGCTTGGAGCCAAAATCCTGTTGCATCCTGTGCTTGAGAGTGTCCCTCAACACACAGCTCCTGGCTTTCTCCATTAGCAAAATGGGAACATTACCACGTGGCTCCCCTTGCTTAGGAGAAAGAAATAGCCAGATGATTTCCCTCTCTTCTCTCCTGAACTGCTCCCAGAAAGCCCTCCTACTTGCTTGTTTTTTCCAAAGCCATCCCCACCTTCGCGTCTGCCGGAATTCATACCTGGCTCCTCGGGGCTGGCAACGGCAGCACAGAAAAAGCACTGTCTAATGCCTCCAAGCTTTTGAAGAACCTCACGGCCTGGGGCTTCTCAAGCCCCACCAGCTGCATCGAGGTCTGCCACTTGTTCCCCCTCTGCAGATCCTAAATTGCCTCCACGATGTGGTGCCTTGTGCCCGGTTCTCCGGAGGCAGCGCTGGGGGGGCTGAGAGCAGCTCTCGAGCGCAGTCGGGCCAGGGAGCATCTCATGAGCCCTCAGATAGCAGCCCTGCTCCTGGGGAAGGAAGAAGAAACTGCCCCTGCAAAACCTGCTTTCAGAGCTTTCTTGGAAGGTGGGGGGGGAATAAAAGCTTTTCTGCCAGGAAACAGTAGCCACCACTAACGAACAGGGAGCAACTTGTCATTAGGCTCTTGTCAATGACTGACGTGTTTGTGGCTCTGGACATCTGGAAGGGATTTAGCAGAAAGGTCTGGTTCCTGTGACACCGCTAATCTCCCCGGATGATGGGTTCAGAGGGAATGAGGTAGAAGAAGAAAAGTAAACTGAAGATCCAAGAGCTGATTCTTGCCACATGTGAAATAAAGGACCAGCTCAGGAAGGAGGGTAAACAACCCAGCTCGGCAGCATCAACCGCTTTCTCTTGCTTTTCCCTTCTCCTGTTATTTATCAGGGGTGACTACAACGTGCTGAAAGCAAAACGTGCTCAGCCCCGCAGGGTCTGGGTTTCTGCAGGGTAGTGGGGGGCTCAGGGGCTCTCCCCCACGCTGGCTCCCCAGACACCTTCCCCTCCCGGCCCGAGCGTTTGGGGCTCAGCGATGGGCATCCTGGGGAGGCGGTGAGCAGAGCTTTAACTAAACCCCAAACCACCACCTGGTACAAAGCCTCATCCGGACCTTGTGAGCATGTTTGCGGCTCAGCCTGTGGCCCTGCCTTTGGCCCAGCCACTTTGTGCATCTGCTCAACAGCGTGACCCCAGCAGACCCCACCGCTGACCTGAGATGGACGTGGGAGTCCTCCCGCTGCCGCAGACATGGAGGAGAGACATGGAAACACAGAGGTTTTAATTGTCGGTTTCATTTTGGTGTGACATAAAAAGCAAGACTTCTGGAAAAAACTGTGCAAAGAGATTTCCCAAAGCTGAATCTGGTGGGTGGTGGTTGGGGCTCACCTGGGCTGTGGGAGACCCAAGCTTCCCTCTCGGGAAGCGCTTGGCCACAGGTAAACGGGCTGCTCTGGGTTAGTCATGCTCAGAAATTACTCAATCTTGGATAAAATTGC
Source organism: Phaethon lepturus (assembly GCF_000687285.1). Taxonomy (NCBI): domain Eukaryota; kingdom Metazoa; phylum Chordata; class Aves; order Phaethontiformes; family Phaethontidae; genus Phaethon; species Phaethon lepturus. The sequence goes on along the minus strand of NW_010564571.1, from coordinate 9,670 downwards.
AGAGCCAAAGGCTGGTTCAAAATACGAGACGTGACCTGACTCCCCAACCTCCTTGATTACTTGGCTGTCAGGTTCTTCTGGGAGTGACCCAAATTTCACCTTGTCCGAGGTTTAGGAAACCTTGCAGCTGAAAACGCAACACACAATACTGGTTGTGCTCTTTCTCTTGGTTCAGTCCTGCTGGAGATAATCTCATCCCTAGACACAGTGCTGTTATCCATTGTGTACTGATGAGCGACGTATTTTAAGTTGTTCACTTAACGTCACACAGTATTTGGAATATTATCATATGCATGGCATGCCTCTCTTTATGTAAGGCGAAAACTTAAGGAATATAGCTGCTCTGTGTGATCAGTGTGCGGTCCTAAAATATGCTGCTGGATGTCTCATGCTTTTGAGATGGTCTTTTTTTACTACCATCTGGGATTAAATAATATGGGTCTGTCTGGGAGCCATGAGCCAGTCTGTTAGCTCAGACCTCGGCAGCATTCGGATAAAATTCCTAATTTGGACAATTGCTGATCCAAACCGTCCCTGGAGTAAAATGGCCAAGGAATTCCCCGGTTCTTCAGTTTGAAGTGTAAATCACCAAAGGCCAGTGAAAGGCTATTGAGCAAACCAAAGATATCTCAACCACCTAAAAAAGTATTCCCAGCAGTAATCAGCTCAGAGGATCTTCTGACGACCTTTAAAAAAAAGTTTTCTCTTATTCTTATTTTCACTTTTGAGACGGGTTTTTGTTTAAAGGAGCTTTCAGGGTGTTCGACAACGGGATTTTGACAAATTCCGGCAAATCAGAGCAACAGGTGCCTGGTGTCGGCGCTGGAAATTTAATGTGGCACCCTGGCAGGCCTGCTGTGCTCTGCAGCAGGTCTCTGTGCAGGTTCGGGGGTGTGTATTTGCACATCGTGGCCCTAAAACCCTGTGGTTTGCTCTCCCAGGCGGGGAGAGGCACGCTCCGTCTCCTCCCTACCTGACCTGGCCTCTAGGAAAAAAGTACAGTTTGGGATGAAACACCCATGACCTCATCCTGGGAGTTTCACGTTGCTGCGAGGATTAGGACCATATGACTGGAAAGCCTGCCTGATAAATATTTGTTCCTGCTCATGGACGAAACATCCCTCCTGCAGCCGCCGGCGCGAGGGAGAGCTGCCTTCCCGCTCCGCCGGGCTCCGGGCGTGAATTAGCCCATCCCTCCGCTACAATAAAAGAAGAAAGCGAATGTGTCCGCTCGCCAGCTTCAGAGTGGGAGAGTGACGAGTGTGGACGGTGCCAAACCATCGTGAAAAGCAGACTTAGAAGAATTAAAAACTAATAACGAAGAAATGAGTCTGTCTTGATGGTGCTAGAACTGCCAGACTAATCCTACTGGAATCCTCCCAGGCCTGAGCATCACTTTCTCAGTAGCTGGCAACTCTGCTTCTTAAAACTAGTGGTGGGAACAACTTTGGTTTTAAGAAGCTCTTGATTTGTAGTGAGGTTTTGCTTCATTTGAACTCCAGATTTCCAGGTACTTGGGGCTAATTCTAATACAAAGTCCTATTGTATCCCACTAAAGAAATCACTTCTCTGATTCTTCCCATAAATGCCCAATGCTGAGTTTCTCTTTACCTTGCCTGAGTGAGAAGCATCACTGAAATGAAGAGGTCAGTTTGCCTAAACAAGAGGAACTGGATCTGGCCCAAGATATCTTGCTTTACAATGTGCTATGTCTCCTGCAAAAATCCACATCTCCAGTTTCTCTCTGCTTTGGATATGCCAAAGTCCTGGTGCATGTTCAGACATCCTCTACGAGACCTATTCCCACACCTGCATCTCTTGTAAAAAGCAATTATCCTGCGTGCATGTGAGCCTCAGAAATAACGTGCCTGTGCTTTGCTGCATAAAACAGCGCATGCTAGTTTCAAATATTTGACAGAAACCAGTAGAAAATGCTGCTCCTTATATTTTATGGAAAATAAGCTACGTGGACCTGGCTAGTTGTAGCAGTGCTTCCTCCAGGAACATATGTCTGTACGTTGAACTTGCATAATGAAGGCAATTATTTTCCATTGAACCCTCCTAACACATATTGCAACATTCGTTCTCAGCAGCGGTGAGGAAATGGATGCAAACTGTTCCAGCTCTCCCTGGCCCTTTATCAAGGAGCGTTTACAAGCGCTGTAGACTATATTACTAAATCATTCCCTCTTAGAAACATTTACTAGCCCTGTCATGTTATCTACTCAGCTGTAACTACAAAACCACTGCGACTAAATTAAGCCATATGTCCCCTATAACTCCTCGCAGCGATGATGAACTCACGGTACCTAATCGAGACGTACGTATGGGTTCTGTGTTTGCCTGCGCGCATGGATGCGGGTGGAAATGCTCCAGAATCACGGGCGCGGGTGAAGCTCTGCTTGGCGTACAGCCCCCAGCGCGGACACGGGCGAAGGGGATGTCTCCGTCCGAGTTTCCTAGCGGCGAGGAAAGGAAAGAAAGAAGAAAAAGGCAAAATCCAGACACGAAGGAGCTGATGAGGTACATGATCGCCTTCGGTGCGCAGAGCCTTGAAGCTGAAGGAAAGCCTGAGAAGGTCTTTTGCTGCAGCCGGTGTGATGCCAGGCAGGAGAACGCGTCGAGCGGGATTGTTTTGCTCTTGTACCTACCACGGTCCAGCCCCGTGGGGAGGGGTGTGGAGGAGGTGGCCAGCGCGGGAGGGCTGGGGCAGGCAGAGCCCGTGCCCGAGCCCCCGCTACTGCCGGCGTCACCCCTTCCCCGCGCCCACTCCTGCCCACCCTGCCTGCTGCCTCCAGGAACGGTCTCGCTGCTGGGGAGCCCACCAGCCCAGCAGGAAGCGGGACCTGCAAAGTGGGTCCCACTGCGCTGGGGGAGAAGGACCTGCCTGTGAGCCCCATGCTGGGCTGACGGAGGCAGGAGAAGAGCTGGTGCGTGGGAGCATCATTTTCGGAGCGAGCCAGCCGTGATGTTGAAGGTTACCCAGCAGAAACAGGTCCAGGAGTGTGTAAGTGGATCTCATCCACACTGACAGCTCGGGTCATCTAGTCCCTCTCCCCATCTCAAGGCTGGCTCGGCGCTAGCTTTCCCCTCCCAGCAGATGTCTGTCTGAGCTGTTACTGAGAGCAAGAGGGGAGGTTGCTCAGCTTCCTTCCTCCCAGCTGTACAGATCTCCTCTGACGTCAGGTCCCTGATCACACAGCCGCATGTTGGGTTGGATCTGCTCACAGAGCCGAGAGGAACGTGATGGGGTCAGAAGGAGGGTGGTTGCTGCGTCCAAGCACTTGGTCTGATGCATGGTGGAAGAGGCTGTGCCTCCTCGGTGGTGGCCTGGCACGAGAGACAATTGGGTGTGTTGTGAAATGTCCCTCTAGTGTCACTGAAGTTTGTTCTCCCTTCATTAAAAAGGGAGAATTTTCTTTATTAGGACCTGGTTTTCCTAAAGTTTATTACCACTTGCTTGGTCTGCTGTCCTGCGCTTTGTTACGTAGTTGCTTCACCTTGGTGCTTGAGGAGGCAGCTGTCTGAAGAATGGAATAACCAGAAAAAAACACCCAGAATTTGTATAACTTTGCACAACAGAGATATCAATGATGTGCAAATGCTACATGAAATAGCTACCAATAAATTATTATCATTATTATTCTCACCATCATTATCATCATCATCATCATCATCATCATCATCATCATCATCATCATCATCATCATCATCATCATCATCATCATCATCATCATCATCATCATCATCATCATTGCTGATGAGGGTGTGAATCAAACGAGGCATTGAGAAATACTCTTCTGTTCCCCACACAGTTTCTTGACATCCCAGCACCTTGTGATTCTAAATATTTTTAATATGCTCCTAACTGCGAGAGCCCACAGGGTTTGTAGGTTTACAGGTTTACTTCAAAATATTGGTAGTATGTTGGAAAATGTACAGCAGGGAACATCTTGCACTTCCATGCTCTAATGTCTCTTTTCCTTTGCTTCGCTAACACCACATGCGAGATGTGTATTGAGAGACGATTGTGCGGAGGCCCTGTGATCTGTAGGTAATGACCACCTTGTCGCGTTGAGTGTAGCATATTCAAATCTTGCAGAAGAAGTCACTGCACTGAGCTACAGAGGGACTTTTTGAGGTTGGTCTTGAAGCCAGAGTTCTGTCATGCTTTTAGTGAGCTGAATTTCATCCAAAGTCCACGGACTCACAGCAGCAGCCTTCTGGCTACGCATCTCCAGTTACGAGATGGTCTATTGACATAATGTAGTTTGTGTATCTTTTTGGCAGGCAATGGTTTCTTCTGCCTGTTCTATTTAACTGAAGTTAATGGGTATCTTGTTGGTTGTTTTTTTTTTTTTTTAGGAAGTTCCAATATATCATAATAAACTGAATGAATTCAGATTTCAAAGCTTAGCATCCCAAAATAACAGTCTGTTGTAATTTGGCTCAGGATGCTCAAACGTTTGCTCTCTTCCTGCATTACAAAATGGCCTACAGCCAACCTCAGCAGATTACCACACTGACGTTGAGCGTCTATCAGACCTTTAAATCAGTTGAAGCAGGCCAGAAAAAACTTGCTTTTATCCATCTTAAGGTCTGCAGACCCTGCTCGTCAAGTGGTTTGCTCTCCAGTGATGGCACAGACTTTTCCATGGCTTACGCAGCTATGCATGGAAATGAATACTCCCCAGAAAGATATGTCAGACTAAGATTTCTTAGGGTCTTTCTACTTCATTGCTGGCTTGCTGAAAACAAGAAGATAAATTGCAGGATAAGGAATAAAATGAGAACATGTGAGAGCTAGAAATGCCTTGTGGGAGCTGTTTTCTATCTCTCCTTTTTCTTTTTCATATATATGGACGATATGACTAAGTGACACTGAATTATTCCCTGAAAGTGGAATTGCTACTTTTTGTGACTTCCTGCTCTATAACTTTACTGTATCGTATATCTGCAATATGGGGCAGGGGGAAGGAGAGGAAAATAGAAAACAGATGAGGGGATATCAGCTTGGCCCCACAGCACTACTCATGAGCTTCGGTGGGTTTATTTTGTGTGTGTGCCTGTCGGCACACGAGAGAGAAACACGGAGCAACGGAGAGGCGTTCTTAGAAAGATTTATCTCAAAATATCTAATGTGGGAAGATAATTACAAGCTTATACCATGGGGTAAGAGAATTGTTTTGTTTATACCAGAGAAGATAAAGCACATTATTTCTTCCATCACGATGATACATTAAAAGGAAGCAGAATATTGCATGTGATTGTCGTTTTGGCTAGCGAGGCACCCCAGGACAGGACGATGGGGTGCCTTTCAGAGCTCGCGAGCTACCTCAGGGCAGCTGCCCTGCTTACATGCTTGTGGGGAGGCAAGGGTCGGTTAATTTGGCCAGACCTAACATGTCGCCCTTCATCAGGAAGGAGAGAGAAAACAAAAGTAACTGTACCCCACTTCCTTCAAGCAGCTTTTCGGGGGATGTGTCAGAATTGGGCTCGCGCTGCCTTCGTCACGGAGCATCGCGGCTCCTCCCAGGCAGACGCGTGGTCTGTGAACTGCTGGGCACCCAAATGGCCTGTAGCTCACGACGAAGGCCCCGTATGGATGCTGTAGACTGAGGAACTGGCAGATTTTCCTGACTTTTGACGGGGGTAAGTTGGCTGTGCCACCGCAGAGCGAGCAGGAGGCTTTCACTTGCTCAGGCTCTAAGGAAGCACTGGTCCCTCGCGCTAAATTTGATAGCCAAAGCATGTTTCATTTTTGCTTCTTTCTGTTCTTCCCCACTCTTCCTCCCCCAGACGCTACCGTGATTTTTATTTTATTCTGAATTTCCACCATATGTCACATCTCTAAAGGGCCGGACAGGCTCTTCTGAGGTTTCAAAGGCAGCTCACGCTGCCTGCCACTATTCCAATTGCTGACCGAGATGTTACTGTACATAATAATAACACTTCACACATACAGAGGGCCTTTTGGACACGATTTTGAGCAGAGCTGGAACATAAATTCCGTGAATTCCCCTCTGCGTGCGGCGGAGGCGAGCGGGATTAGTTCTCTTCCTTTTCCAGCAGGCTCTGGACACATCAAATGGAACTGTCTACGAAGGGAAACGAAGAGGATTATGTGATCTTTATCGGGATCTCTTTACAAGACTGATGTGTGAAAGCAAGAGCGTGGTGTGAAGGAGCATCTGCCACGTCGTTAACACGAGACAATGAAAGAAGACCCAAAAGGCGAGTGCGGGAGCATTTGGGGCAAAGAAGTTGTTCAAAAAAAGGCCTAAAAAGACACAGAAGGGAAATCTTTCCCCCAATAGTATTGATAGTTAAAAACGGTAACAAGGTGAGAGTGTGGGATGAGACGGGATATATTTCATATCGATATATCGGTAGACTCATGGTTAAGGTCATTTCCCACCAGTCAACCGACCCCTCTGTGGCACCAACCGGCGGCTGTCGGTGCCGCTGTCGCTGGGGAATATTTTTCTGCGACATTCTGATCCCACCTGTCTGGATCATTTTTTGTTTCTTTCAGCCCCTTTCGTGCTGGAGCCGCTCGGGTCCTGCCACATCCCGTGCAGGGCTGCGCCTCCAGCCGCAGCAGCGATGCATCCGCCCGGCGTTTCACAGACGCCCCGAGAGTAACGTGAGTGAAGGATCTTCTATTTATTCTTCCGAGTAAATTCTGCTGAGGTTAAAACACGAGCACAACGGAGATGCTCAGAGGTGTTTTTCAGTGCTTTTGCTCAGAGTCTGTGCAAACGAGAGCAGAGGCTAGTCTGGGGGAAAAAATCTGACCTGGCCATTAACTAGAGCTCAAAATGAAATGGAGATTCAGCCTGCTGCAGGGATGTGGGTTTTACCAAATGTCACTATAACTTTTTATTATAAGAGTTATTGCTTATACTATTATGAAGATAGTAGAAATTTAATATGGCAGGCAAATACAAAAACCCTTTTAATTCTATGCTATTTCCCTTGAAACTGTTAGTAGGGAGGTGGAAAGGTGGTTTTTCTCTAGAAGCTCTCCTTCTGGCCTTTCTGTGCAGCTCACAGAACAAAGTAAAAAATATTTATGGTCTTAATGATTCAGTAATTTCAGTCTCCAGATTTGTTTATATAGGAAAAGCTTTTTAAATAATAGATGTTTATTATTGCTGAAGATTTCTTCAGTTTGGCTTAGGGTATGTCTTGCGATTCCTCCCTTTTGGTGGAGCAGCTGTTATTTCTGCTTATTGCTTACTCTGAAATGTGTATAGAAGTGTCTATTTGTGTAAGTGCAATTTTCTACGTGATTGATTTTAGAGTATTTGTATGAGTGTGCAGAGAGTCCACTGCCCGCGGATTTCATTTCAAACTAAACATCCGTCTGAAAGCAGAGGTTAAAACAAGTGCAAACCAAAGCAATGGTCATTCACAAATAGGTTTGTCACAGTCTGATAGCCTAGTGTATCT
>NW_010564571.1:217-2196 GCF_000687285.1 Phaethon lepturus | reverse complement strand
ACCGCTCTCAAACAGATTCACAGAAGTTAATTGAAGGCTTAGTCAGTACAGGGAGTCCTGCTGGAAAGGAATAATGAATAAGGATGCACTGGAGAAGAACAAGGAGGCAGCAGGACCAGGAGGGAGGGACGGGGAGGAAGGAAACCAGCAGTGGCAGATTAAAAGCCTGAATTTGCCGGAGGGGTTTGCGGGAGATGCTTTTCCACGTGAGCTCTCTGCTGCCCAAATGGCAAACGCACCGGCTCTGCCCACCCGCCTGCGCACCGAGTGTTTTCCCGTCCTGCCTTTGCCTTGCCCCGTGTATCGGCACAACCAATCCAGACTTTTTGGGGCAGGAAAAGCAGCGCGTCACTCGGGGGACCCCGGATGCCTGCCGGCGCGGGGCGAAGGCAGCGGGGCTGCCCCATCCCTCCCCGCTCTCAGCCCCGAGCCCTCGCAGCCACTTGTCCCTCCGCGCCGCTGTTTGCTGGGCCTCCAGGAAAACGCTTCACTGGGGAAAAACTCTGCCAAGTCCGTTTCCAACATTTTGAGTTCAGAAAACTTCTGCTGACTGCAGTGCGGGGTTTGTGTCTCGAGGACACCAACCCTCATTTTGGAAGGTCATAACAGGAACACGGTGATCCTGGTGAGCTCATCCTAGGACAGGCAGCCCTGCGCTCCTGGGGTAAGATGCTCGTCCGAGGATCTGGGGTTCCTGCTCCTTGGGGGTGCCCGGGAGAGAAGCTCACAGGTCTATAAACCAGCTGTGCGAATGAGAGGGGCCCTGCCATTCCCGAAACGGCGGTCTAGCACGGGAGAGACAAGGCAGAGCCTATGTCCAGGTACTTGTCCCTGCCACCACGTGGGAGCTTCGCTGTTCTTCGCAGAGAAATTGCAACCGGCTGCTGTTTTCAGAGGACTCAGCAGTTGGCAATGCCTTCGCTGTCATCTCCCTTCTCTTTTTGTTTCACTTTTTAGGAGCTTTAAGCCTTTCCCTGGCAATAAATTATGATAGCTGGTGGAGGAGGAGTGAATTTTAAGGCTTGTTCCCTTCTGGGGCCAAGGGGCCTAACTCTGACCTGGAAAAATGCACATCCATCAGATCAGAGCCCTAAATCTTCTCCCAGAGCCGGGGAACCAAGTCACCCCTTTCTGGGGCAAGCATGGATCACTCCTCCCTTTTAAGCAGAGCACTGGAGGCACTCATAAAAAACCCTCCATTTTACAGAGGTGCAGCTGAGAAAGGCTTGGGCTAGGCAATACCTAAGAGGGTTTAAAACCCCACCTTTCTCTCAGGAAGACCTGAAACCTCTATTTCTTGTCTTTTAGGCTGGAGTCATGAGCCTTTGGAGGTAAGTCTTCATGATGTACATACTTAGATGGAAGCAGCAATGAGGAGCTCCCTGGGGAGAGGAAACCCGACTGAGGAATAGTTTTGTGTATTTTATCCAAGAAGCGCTAAGGCTGTTTACACGAATCAGATTTATTTACTGTGGGTGGGAAAAAAAAATCTTTGTAAATTCGAAGTGTTTATTATTGCTAAAGACTTCTTCTCTTTGGCTCGGTGGCTGCCCACTGGATACGTTTCAATTCCTGTCCTTTGCAGAGCAGCTGCCCTTTCTGGCCACTGCCCAGGCTGCAAAGCTGCATGAGGGTTTTGCAGAAGTCTGTCCCTAAGGGCAAGCGGCCACAAAGGGCCCCTTCTGCTTCCCAGGAGGATTTAGGGAGGAAAGAGCTCTTCAACTTTGGTGTCAGTCCAGTCAGAGCAAATCCATTACAAACACTGGGATGCTGTGGTGAGTCAGGTTGGATAAACTGCGGGCCAGGTGACTTGAGTCTCCCCTGCCCCTTTGTGCACGGCGTCGCACCAGGAACCTCTGCTTTGTGCTGTTTGTGCTTCGCCCACGTTTTGGCCCCTTGGGGACTTCCGCAAGGGCTCTCTCCTGGGAAGCCCGTGGCGATGAGCACAGCGACAGCCGCGTAAGGGTTCGTTTCTCTGC
>NW_010564571.1:0-206 GCF_000687285.1 Phaethon lepturus | reverse complement strand
CCCCGCCCTTGGCTGGAATGGAGGTTTCCCCTGCGAGCTGTTAGGACGGCTGCGATGCCCGGGGTGGCTCCCGGGGGCCCGTCCCACTGGCCACGGCGGGCCGGCACCTTTGTGTCTGTGACCCTTCAGAGCAACGGGGTGGCATGTGGCTCGCTGCAAAACTCACCCCCGGGCTTTCACCCCTGAGCCGCGTGTAACACAAGCAA
>NW_010564570.1:2215-2512 GCF_000687285.1 Phaethon lepturus | reverse complement strand
AAGCCACCACGAGCTGCTACCGGGGACCAGAGCTCTATAATTACCATGGGAGGCTGAGTTATTTTGGGAAGCGGCTATGCTGCTGCCAAAGCTTTTATTCCTCCAAACCAAAACAAGATGGAAAGAGCCCAGCCCAGGATGCTGCATCCGGCGGGCGCGGGCGGTTAACCCCCTGCCTCCTCGCCGCCCGGGCCCCGGGGCTGCCTGCTCTCTCCTGCCGGCACCCAGACTTGCCCCAGTGTCAAGGCAGGTCCTGGTGGCTTTGCTTGCACCCGCGGGGGTTCGAAGAGGGGGGGG
>NW_010564570.1:1640-1891 GCF_000687285.1 Phaethon lepturus | reverse complement strand
CGGGCGGGGAGGCTGAACTTCCAAGCTGCAGATAAACTCATTTTTCCCAGGGCGGAGAGGATAAGCCACATCGTGCACCTCACCGTGCCCCCTGAGCAGGGGGTCTGGGGGCACTGAGGGTCTGTGTTCAGGGTGGCACCGCAGAAATGTGGGGCTTGACCCCTGCCTTTTGCTTTCTTTCCCTTGATCTGAGCCTGCAAGGGCTGCCCACGCCTGGGTCGCTCCCCGTGCCAGATCCCTGCAAGGCAGCA
>NW_010564570.1:1129-1460 GCF_000687285.1 Phaethon lepturus | reverse complement strand
GGCTGCACTCCCCCCTGTCCGGCTGGTGCCAGCCCCTTGGAGGGGCTCGTGTGCAGGGCAAGCTCCGTGGGACAGTGGCATCGCAGTGGGGACAGAGAGTCACAGCCACCGACACCCACAAGCCCAGGAGGTCCCATCCCAAGCCCCGGCAGGGCCCCTGCCTGCCCCTGCCCTGGCTGAGCCTTCCCACAACTCATCACATGTCACCAGCCCCCACAAACACCTTATATCCCCGGTGCCAGGCCTGGGGACCTGGTGGCACTGGGGAATTCGGGGTGCCCTGGTGTCCCCCTGAGCTCCCACCCCGCAGCCCCAGCCCACCGTTTACCTC
>NW_010564570.1:288-838 GCF_000687285.1 Phaethon lepturus | reverse complement strand
CCGCCACGTTTACGTAGACCCTACAAAAACTGCCGGCAAGCAAGGTGGCAACGCATGGCCCACGGGATTTCCCCACCTGGCTTTGCCGAGGGCGAGCCTCACCTTTCAGGGACCAGAGGGTGTCGGCGTGCGTTTTGTTGGCCCCATCTGCGGGGGGAGAGGGAGATGGTCCCACCCCCAGCCCCCCACGCCCCGGCAAGAGGGGAAACCGAGGCAGGCGGGTACCGACGCCGACCTCGGTGCCCCGCGGGGTCTGGATTCATTCTGTGGAGCCACGAGGTCCTGGTGGCCCGGTGACATGCCCAAGCCAAGGAGATGGCTCCTGTCCCAGCCCAGGTGCGGGAGGTGACATGGGGCTGTGACAGTGACACCTCTCTGCCCAAATCGCGGATGGAGGGCTCAAGCCGCTCGTGGACCGCATGCAGCCCCCAGTCCTGAGCTGGAGGGATGGACGCTGTGCCCAGGGGACAATGGGTGGCTCTGGGGACGGTGCCAACCATGACAGAGACCCTGCAGAGCCAGGCACCAGTCGTAGGAGGGCGGCTCGGAG
>NW_010564570.1:0-203 GCF_000687285.1 Phaethon lepturus | reverse complement strand
GGGCCCGGGAGGCCCCCAGGGCCCCCTCCCACTCGCCACTGGGAAATCCTCCGGCACCATGCCAGCGTGCCTCCCTCCTGCGGCCGAGGATGGGGACCTGCCCCCACGTCCCTGTGGAGCTGGGTGCCCCAGCCGGACCCCAGCGACCCCTTTGCAGCTGCCCACGTTCCTATGGAGGTGGGCACCCTGGTGGGACCCCAGCA
>NW_010564569.1:7519-7884 GCF_000687285.1 Phaethon lepturus | reverse complement strand
GAGCCCCCAGGCACCCCAGAGCTGCCGGCCCGGGTCAAGCCGCCCGCCGAGGCGTTGGAAATGGCGCAGCTGAAGAAGAGGATGGAGGTAACTGAGGAGGGCATGACGAAGGTGAGAATCATCCACCATCTCTGGATGGTGACAGTCCTCGGCAGGGCACCAGCCCTGCTGCTGGGCTGCTGGTGTGCCACATGCTGCCCTACACAGAGGGTCCTGCCCTATGCCATGTGCTGCCCTACACAGTGTCTTGCTCAGTGTGGCATCCTGCCCCGTGTAGCATCCTGCCTCACCGAGTGTCCTGCTCGACACAGTGTCCTGTCCTACACAAGCACCCTGCCCTACACAGTGTCCTGGCTTATGCCACG
>NW_010564569.1:4995-7488 GCF_000687285.1 Phaethon lepturus | reverse complement strand
TACACGATGTACTGCTCTGAGTGGCATCCTGCCCCACACAGTGTCCTGCCCCATGCAATGACCTGCCCCGTCTTGTATTGTACCCTATGCAGTGTCCCACCCAACACGGCATCCTGCTGCACACAGTGTCCAGCCCTATGTAATGTCCTGCCCTACACAGTGACATGCCCGTCATATCTTGTCCTTGCCATGATATCTGCTGCCATGGGACCAGGTTGCCCAGCAGAGCACAAAGGCACCTTTCTGGCTCTGGTGGCCCCAGCTCCACTGGGAGCTCCCAGTCCCCAGCTCCCCAGGACTAATTAAAGAGCAGTATTTAACACAGCCACCAGCCACAGGTGGTTTTGGTCATTTCTCAACTGCCCTTGAGGCTCCATCAGTACTTGCTCTGAGGTTTAGGTCTGCTGGGTGCCATCCTGCCCTGGCAAGGGTCTCCCAGCTGTGCCTGGGGCTGGAGCACACAGCTCCCACTCCCCTGGCAGGGACAGCAGCATCCTTGCCAGGCTCCTCTTCTCCTCCCCTCCCTCCAGCACAGCGAGGGGCTGAGCTGTGGGTGACAGCGGTGCTGCTTCACAGGCAGGCTGTCCCCACGCCAAGGCAGGATCCTGTGACAGACATTGCCACGGCACAAGTTATTTGGCTGTTCAAGTTTAGACTCTGAGTGGGAAATGCAACACGTAAGATCAGAGCTGTCTTCCTCGCTCGAGCCACACATTGCAGAGCAAGGATGAGCTGTGGTGGCCTTGTGCCCGGCTGTCCTCTCCACAGCAAACTCAACACTTCTTCATCCCTTGTAAGACCTGGCAGCCCTGAGCTGGTCCCATCTCGCATGTCGTGACCTTGGCTTTGAGCACAACTACACAGCAAAGGGAAATGGCAACAGCACTTTGCCGGGGCAAGGAAGCTGGAGCTGGGATGCTTGTCCCCTTTGAGCATCTTCCATTTCAGTTTGGAGGAGCTCTGTGGGCAATGGCCATAGGCCAGCCAGGTGTGGCCAGTGCTGTGGCAGCTCCGTTGGGTCCCAGAGACACCCTCAAACCCAGGTCTTCACTGCACACCGCTTAGCCTCCCTTCTCCTGACATCCCCCAGAGCCCGTGGGGACTCAGCATCACTGACCAAACCAGTGTTCCTCAGGTCACGGGCATGCTGCAGGAGATGCTCACCACCATCGGCTCCCTGAAAACCACTGTGGAGGGCTTCCAGGAGGAGCTGCAGCTCCTGAAGGACAATTTCCAGAAGGTGTGTGTACGAAGCTGTGCCGGTTGCTCTCGGCAGAGCAGCCAGGCTCCCCAGGGACCTGCGTGGATGGCCAGGTGGCACAGGGTGACAGGGATGAGGTCCCAAGCTCAGGCTCCTTCCCACCCCAAGGCTAAGCTGAGATACGTGGGATTTGCCCTGGAGCCCAGGGATTTTTGGGTGGACACTGCCCGTAGCCACAGAGCCCAACCCTGGCTGGTAGCTGCCAATCCCTGCCTGTCCCTGCTGATGCTCATCCCCACCACTCCCAAGCCCTGCAAATGCCGAACGCCCTGATGCCTCTGTTTAACAGGCTGGTCTGGAGGAGCTGCGAGAGCGGTCGATGCGGCAGGACGAGCATGGCCACCTCCTGCAGAGCATCCTGGACCAAATGGTGAGTGACGGGGGCCCCCGGCAGAAAGGCTGGGAGCAAACTGTCTGCAGCACCGTGCACAGAGGCACTCAGCACCTGGGAATGTCCCCAAGCTGTTCAGGGTCAGGTCCAGGTCAGGCTTTGGCAAATCCTTATGGAAAATGCATTCAGGTCACCCAAAATCTGCGCTGGCCGCAGTGACCTGCCTAGGAGAGCATCTGGCCCCACAAGGCTCTTCTGGCAGGGTCCATGTCACCTTCCCAGCTGCCAGAGCAGGGACATCCATCCCTGGGCACCCAGGTCTCCTGGTGGCTTCCACCAGTCACCTCCGCAGGTCTTGTCCCTCCTGCAATGCCAGAAGAGCATCATCACCCTGGGACATGGCAGCACAGACACAGGGGTGGATTATACCCTCGGGATTTTGAGGCCCCAGGGACCTGCAAGGTTGGGGACGGCGCTGGGGGTGGTGGCAAGGTTTGGCATTGCCCTCCCCATCCCAGGGGCTGCCCAGGCTCTCTGCTCCAGGGCAGACGGGCTGATTTCTCCCCTAATTGCAGGCAGAGGTGCATTGGGAGCTGAGCTCCATCCCCTGGCACGCTGCCGCGCTGTGTTGGAGCTCTCTCTGTGGGGCGCCCGCTGGTGAGGTGTGTGCAGGCTCCCGGGCACCAGGCTCCCTTGCTGGGGGCTGGCAATGCCCCTCAGCTCCAGGATGGCATGGGGGTCTTCTCTCTCCTCAAAACCTTGGAGGCTGTTTCATTTCAGAAGCTCTGCAGCCAGGAGCTCGTCCCCGAGGCCTCGCAGGAGCCAGCCCACGAGGCTCCGTGCAGGCTGAGATGGCTGCTGGAGCAGCACAAAGCCGTGGGCACCCGGGTCAGCTGCCCGG